>NW_024080708.1:2894112-2901232 GCF_003009895.1 Hyaena hyaena | reverse complement strand
GGGGGGGGGAAGAATCAGTAAAACCTAGCTTTGTTGAAGCAGAATTCACATACCACACATACAAAATGTACAATTCAGTGGGCGTGAATATATTCAGAGTTGTGCATCCAACACCACAATCTAATGTTAAGAGTGCTTTCCTCATCCAGAACAGGAACCCCATATCAAATTTTTCTCCATGCTGTCTACAGCCCCAAGCAAACACCTCTTTCTGTCTACTTCAGACAGTTCATATAAATGGAATCCTACAATACGTGATCTTCTGGGACTGGTCTTGGGGTTCATCCGTGTATAGCATGTATCCGTACTTAATTCCTTTTTTTGCTAAGTCTATGGACATCTTATTTAATCACTTATCAGTTGATGGGCATTTGGTTTGCTTCTACTTTTTGGCTGTTATGATCTGTACAAGTTTTTTGTAGAAAGGTTTTCAGTTCTCTGGGTTACAGACCTAGGAGCAGAATTGTTGAACTTAATTTCTTAAGCAGCTGACAGTCTGTTTTCCAAATTGGCTGTGCGGTTTTCTATTCCCACAGCTAGGTATGAGAGGTCCAATTTCCCTACATCTCTACCACCATTTGTTATTATCTTTTTAATTAGTTATTCCAGCTGATCCGGATACTGGCTCAGTGTGGTTTAGCTCTGTATTTCCCAGATAGTTAAGGGTATTGATCATCTTCTGTGCTGACCACCTATACTGGTTTTTGCTGCTTAAACTGCTGACACATCCAAAAACATTTTCAAAATACATAGTTTTCAGTGTTCAGGCAATTGTTCTGATGTGCTTTTCTTTGCTCTGACATGCCATGCTCCATGTTCTGTATTTTCCCAAGTCCTGTACAGGCTGTCCATCATTGAGTCTAATCAGCTGGACAACATACATGGAGACTTTGAAAATCTTTCAGAATAATGCTTTAGTTAAGATTTTGCCAAAGCAAGTGTTCTTTCTAACTCCTTGAGCTGCATATTGCCTTGAGTAATCATCATCCGGATTGTATCCTCTTCGGTGGCATTTTTGTTTCTTTTGAATTCTTCCCTTGCCCAGTCCTTCAGGTATTTGCGATCAGAATCGTTTGGAACTTGCCGAATTGTTTGCAAAATCCTTCTGTAGAGCAGGAGAACTTGTTGCCTTCTCAGGAACTGCTTTAGTGTTAGAGTCGCCGGGGGTACCCTGGAAGTGGCCATGTCCTCCAGGCAGCGTGGGTCCCCCTCGGATGAGTTCTTTATAGAGTTTGAATGATAACCTCTTATCAAATATATCATTTGCAAATATGTTCTCTCATTTAGTACTTTGCCTTTTCCTTTTACTGATGGTTTTCCTTCACTATGCAGAAGCTTTTTCATTTGATTTAGTCTTGTTTGTTTCTTTTTGCTTGTGTTGTTCTTGCCTGAGGAGACAGATCAAAAAAAAAAAAATCACTGACACTAACATCAAAGAGCTTACTGCCTATGTTTTCTTCTAGGATTTTTATGGTTTCAGGTCTCACATTTAGGTCTTTAACCTATTTCAAGTTTATTTTTGAGTATGATGTAAGAAAGTAGTCCAGTTTTGTTCTTTTGAGTGTTGCTGTCCAGTTTTCCCAGCACTATTTATTAAGGAAACTGCATTTTCCCCGTTGTATATTTTTGCCCCTTTTGTCATAGATTAATTGATCATGTAAGTGTGAACTTATTTCTGGGCTTTCTATTCTGTTCCATTGATCTAGGTGTCTTTTTGTGCCAGTGCCATACTGTTTTGATTACTATAGCTTTGTAGTATAGTTCGAAATCTGAGAGCATGATATATCCAGCTTTGCTTTTCTTTCTCAAGATTGCTTTGGCTATTCAGGGACTTTTGTGACTTCATACAAAGTTTAGGATTATTTGTTCTAGTTCTGGAAAGAATGTCATTGGTATTTTGATAGGGATTACTTTGAATCTGTAGATTGCTTTGAGTATGGGCATTTTAACAATATTAATTCTTCCAATTTCTGAGCATGGGATATCTTCCCATTTATTTTGTTGCCTTCAATTTCTTTCATCAATGTCATAGTTTTCAGAGTATAGGTCTTTCACCTCCTTAATTAAGTTTATTCCTAGGAATTTTATTCTTTTTGATGCAATTGTAAGGGGGTTTGTTTTCCTAACTTCTCTTTCTGCTACTTAATTATTAATATAGAAAAATGCAACAGATTTCCCTTTATTGATTTTGTTTCTTGCAAATATATTGAATTTATTTATTAGTTCTAATAGTTTTTTTTTTTTTGAGGCCTTTGGTTTTCTATATATGGTATCATGTCATCTGCAAATAGTGGCAGTTTACTTATTACTTTCCAATTTCGATGCCTTTTATTTCTTTTCCTTGCCTTACTTGCTGTGGCTAGGACTTCTAATACTATGTTGAATAAAAATGGCAAGGCTGGGTATCCTTGTCTCATTTCCAATTGTAGAGGGAAAGCTTTGAGTTTTTCATCACTGAGTATGTTTGCTGTGGGTTTGTCATAGAAGGTCTTTATTATGTTGAGATATGTTTCCTGTATAACCATTCTGTTGAGGATTTTTAAAAATTTTTTTAATGTTTTATTTCTTTCTGAGAGAGAGAGAGACAGCATGAAGAAGGGAGGGTCAGAGAGAGAGGGAGATACAGAATCTGAAATAGGCTCCAGGCTCTGAGCTAGCTGTCAGCACAGAGCCTGACGTGGGGCTCGAACCCATAAACTGTGAGATCATGACCTGAGCCGAAGTCGGACGCTTAACCGACTGAGCCACCCAGGTGCCCCTGCTGAGGATTATTATCATGCATCGATGTTGGATTTTGTCAAATGCCTTTTCTGCATCTATTGAGATGATCATGATTTTTATCCTTTGTTTTGCTAATGTGGTGTATCATGTTGATTGATTTGTGGGCATTAAGTCATCCTTGCATCCCTGGAATAAATCCCTCTTGAGTGTTGTGAACGATCTTTTTAATGTATTATTAGAGTACAGTTTGCTAATATTTTGTTGAAGATTTTTACATCTATGTTAATCACACATATTGGCCTATAATTTTCTTTCTTTCTTCCTTTCTTCTTTTCTTCCTTCCTTCCATCCTCTCTCTCTCTCTCCCTCCTTCTCTCTCTCCCTCTCTCTCTCCCTCACTTTCTTTCTCTTATAGTGTCTTTCTCTGGTTTCAGTATCGGGGTAATACTGGCCTCATAAAATGAGTTTGGAAGTATGAATTCCTGTCAAATTTGTTGCCATAGTCTGACAAGGACAGGTATTAGCTCTTCTTTAAATGTTTAGAATATACTTGTGAAGCTGTCTGGTCCTGGACTTCTGTTTGTTGGGAGTTTTTTGATTACTGGTTTCATTTCGCTGCTAGTAATCTATCTGTTCAGATTTTCTATTTCTTCCTGTTTCAGTTTTGTAAGATTCTGTATTTCTAGGAATTTATCCATTTCTTCTAGGTTGTCCAACTTGTAGCCTATGATTTTTTGTCTCTTATGATCCTTTGCATTTCTGTGGTACTGGTTGTAACTTCTCCTCTTTCATTTCTGATTAACTTATTTGGGCACTCTCTCTTTTTCTCATGATGAGTCTGACTAAAGGTTTATCAATTTCATTTATCTTTTGAAAGAACCAGCTCTTAGTTTTATTGGACCTTTCTATTTTTTCTCTATTTCATTTATTTCCAATCTGATCTTTATTATTTCCTTTCTTTGGATTTTGTTTTTAGTTTTTCCAGTTCCTTTAGTTGTAAGATTAGGTTGTTTACTTGAGATTTTTCTTGTTTCTTGAGGTGAGCCTGTATTGCTATAAACTTCCCTCCGAAAACTGCTTTTGTTGTGTCTTAAAGACTTTAGGGGGTGCCTGGGTGGCTCAGTCAGTTAAGCGACCGACTCTTGATCTCAGCTCAAGTCATTATCTCATGGCTTGTGAGTTCAAGCACCATGTCGGGCTCTGTGCTCATAGCATGGAGCCTGCATGGGATCTGTCTCTTCCTCTCTCTGCTCCTCCCCTGTTCACTTTTTCTCTGTCTCTCTCTCAAAATAAATAAATAAACTTAAAAAGTATTTTAGAGTGTTGTGTTTTGACTTTCATTAGTTTCGATGTATTTCTTTTATTTCTTCCTTAATTTCTTAATTGACCCATTAGTCGTTTAGAAGCATGTTGCTTAGTCTCCACATTTTGTGTTTTTTCCAGTTTTTCTTCTTGTAATTAATTTCTAGTTTCATAGTGTTATGGTCAAAAAAGATGCTTTATATAATTTCAGTCTTCTTAAGTTTATTGAGACTTGTTTTGTTGCCTAACATGTGATTTACCCTGGAGAATGTTCCATGTGCACTTGAGAAGAATGTGTACTCTGCTGTTTCTTAAAACTAATTAACTATTTAAAAAATCTTATACTGAACATACAGTGTTATATTAGTTTCAGGTGTACAATCTAGTGATGCAACATTTCCATACAATACTCAGTGCTCATCATGATAAGTATATTCCTAATTCCCTTCATGTGTTTCACCCATCCCCCCACCTACCTCTTCTCTGTCAACCATCAGTGTGTTCTCTACAGTTAAGTGTCGGTTTCTTGGTTTGTCTCTTTTTTTCTTTGTTGGTTTGTTTTGTTTCTTAAATTCCACATACGAGTGAAATCATACATACTCTACTGGTTTTTTTTATTTTTTTAACGTTTATTCATTTTTGAGAGACAGAAAGAGAGCACAAGCCAGGGTAGGGCAGAGAGAGAGGGAGACACAGAATCTGAAGCAGGCTCCAGGCTCCAAGCGTCAGCACAAAGCCTGACGCTGGGCTCCAACTCACGAATGGTGAGATCATGACCTGAGCCGAAGTCGGATGCTTAACCAGCTGAGCCACCCAGGCGCCCCATGCCCGGTAGAGTATTCTTTTTTTTGTTTTTGTTTTTGTTTTGCTTTTTTATTTTTTATTATTATTATTATTTTTTTTACAAATAGTTTATTGTCAAATTAGTTTCCACATAACACTCAGTGCTCATCCCCACAAGTGCCCTCCTCCGTGCCCATCCCTCCTCCTCCCTGCCCGGTAGAGTATTCTTGATTGTAAGTTTTTTCCTTTCAGCACTTTGAATATATCATGCCATTCCCTTCTGGCTTACAAAATTTCTACTGAGAAATCTGTGAAAGTCTTATGAGGTTCCCTTATGTGTAACTAATTGCTTTTCTCTTGCAGCTTTTTAAGATTCTCTCTTTATCTTTTATTTTTGACATTTTAATTATAATTTGTTTTTGTGTGGATCTCTTTGGGTTCATCTTGTTCAGGACTTTCTGTGCTTCCTGGACCTGGATGTCTGTTTTCTTCTCCAGGTTAGGGAAGTTTTCAGAAGTTATTTCTTCAAATAAGGCTTCTGTACACTTTCTCCATCTCTTCTCCTTCTGGGACCCCTATAATGCAAATGTTAATATGCTTGATGTTGTCCTAGAGGTCCCTTAAACTATCCTCATTTTAAACATTCTTTTTTTTCTGTTTGCTTTTCGGTTTGATTGATCTCCAACACCCTGTCTTTCAGATTGCAGATCCGTTCTTCTGTATCATCTAATCTGCTCTTTATTCATTCTAGTGTATTTTTTTTTTTCATTTCTGATGTCGTATTCTTTAGCTCTCATTGGTGCTTTCTTGGTTAAGGTTCTCACTGTGTTCACCCATTCTCCCGAGCTTAGTAATCATCTTTCTGACCATTACTTTGACCTCTTTTCTTAAGTTTATGTATTTATTTTGAGAGAGAGCACAAGCAGGAGAGGGCCAGCAAGAGAATCTCAAGCATGCCTAGCTTGGAGCCCAACATAGGGGGTCTCAAACCCACAAACCGTGATGTCATGACCTGAGCCAAAATCGAGAGTCAGATGCTTAATCCACTGAGCCACCCAGGTGTCCTGTTACTTTGAACTCTTAATCAGGTAGATTGCTTATCTCTGTTTCATTTAGTACTTTTTCTGATGTTTTGTTCTTTCGTTTGGAACATATTCATCTGTCTCCTCAACTTGCCTGACTCTCTGTGTTTGTTTTTATGTATTAAGTAGTTCAGCTAGGTCTCCTACTCTTTTTTAAAAAAACGTTTTTATAATGTTTATTTATTTTTGAGAGACAGAGCACGAGTCGGGGAGGGGCTGAAAGAGAGGAAAACAAAAGATCTGAAGCAGGTGCCAGGCTTTGAGCTGTCAGCACAAAGCCCGACCCTGGGCTCGAACTCGCAGACCATGAGATCATTCCCGGAGCCGAAGTTTAACCATCTGAGCCACCCAGGGACCCCTAGATCTCCTTACTCTTGGAGGAAAGGCCGTAGGTAGGAGACGTTGTTTTGGGGCTCAGAAGCACAATACTCCCCTGGCCACCACAGCCAGTGGCTGCAGAGTCATCCCCTCTGTGGGCTGCATCCAGTCTTCTGTGGCAGGGCTGTGCTTGCTGTAAGCACAGTGGTGGGCGGCACTGGCCCTGGCCTGGCTGGCTGCAAGGCCCAGCCACAACTGCTGCAGGCTTGCTATTGGGCGAGGGTGGCCCCCGGGGCCAGGCTGCAGCTCACCAAACTTGTTCTTGTGGAAGTCCCTGGCTTTCTCCGAGTTACCAAGTCCAATGGCCAACTGTCCATTCCTAACTCACTAGGCCTGTCAGCACCAGTTGTCCCACTGATCACTCACTCCTTGAAATCCCTTTCACTTCCTTTCTGGGATCCCTCTGCATTTGCTTGGGTTTTCCTACCGCACTGCTTGCTCCTTCTCAGTGTGCTTTGCAAGGCCCTTCTCATCTCTATGATCTCTAAACATGGGAGTGCTCAAGGCTTAGCTATGTGGTAAGTCAAATATATACAGGATACATCAAAAATATATATGACAAATACACGAACTCCTCTACTCCAAATTTGTTGATATTTGCCCATTGCCCACAGCAGTTTTCAAGCTTGTTTGTGGCTGTTTTTTTTTAAATGTTTATTTATTTTTTATTTATTTTTTATTTCTAGGAGAGAGAGAGAGAGACACAGTGTGAGCAGGGGAGGGTCAGAGAGAGAGGGAGTCACAGACTGAAACAGGCTCCAGGCTCTGAGCTGGCAGTCAGCACAGAGCCCGACGCGGGGCTCGAACCCACGGACCGCGAGATCATGACCTAAGCGAAAGTCGGACGCCCAACC
>NW_024080708.1:2882452-2893999 GCF_003009895.1 Hyaena hyaena | reverse complement strand
GAGAGAGAGAGAGAGAGAGAGCACATGAGCAGGGGAGGGTCAGAGAGAGATGGGGAGACAGAGGATCCAAAGCAGGCTCTGTGCTGACAGCAGAGAGCCCAATGTGGGGCTTGAACTCAGGAACCTCGAGATCATGACCTGAGCTGAAGTCAGATGCTTAATCAACTGAGCCACTCAGGCACCCCTGTGGGTGGTATTAAAAACAACAACAACAACAACAGTGTCACTTAAAAGAATATTTTTTGAGGAGTGCCTGGATGGCTGTTAGTTGGACGTCGGACTTCGGCTCAGGTCATGATCTTGCAGTTGGTAGGTTCGAGCCTCTGGTCGGGTTCTGTGCTGGCAGCTCAGAGCCTGGAGCCTGCCTCAGATTCTGTGTCTCCCTCTCTCTCTGCCCCTCCTCTGCTCACTCTCTGTCTCTCTCGCTCTCTCACTCAAAAGTAAATACACATTAAAAAATGGTTTTTGAAACCAACAAAGATTTTTAACACAAGTAAATGTGGAGCTACTCTAGTCGGAGAGCCGTGAAGACCCTACAGCTCCATCCACCCAACGTCCTCCTCACACCTCCTCCCTTCTCACCCCTGGCAGCTACTGGGGCAGCCCCACGGAGGCCTCTCTGTGGAACCTTCATCCTCCAGGAAACACAGTTGAAAACCCGCAAGATAAAGCGCAAACTCTTACAAAACAAAGAAAACGTCAACAGTAAGAAAGTTGCTCTCCGGGCTCTGCGCTCTGCCCGTGTCACCGCTTCCCACCCTGCCTTGCTCTTCAGGCTTTGGCCACAGCCAAGCACTGGCACCTCCCTCAGGGAGTCTCAGCCCTCAGCAGCACTTTCGGCCCTCAGCGCACACATGGCATTTCCCCTGGGAGAAACAGCCCTCCTGCCTGCCGTGCGTCTCCGGCTGACAAACTTCGTTTTCAAGAGCCAAGATGAAATCTGTAAAGTCTTGCCCGGCTCCTCGAGGAGGATTTAGGTGGCCCTTCTTCAAAGTTCCTCGGAGCAGTCTGAGAGTTACGTGTTCTTGGCCTGGGTGCCTCAAGGGCAGGGAACTTACTTGGCTTATGTCTGGATGCCATAGCGCCTGGTTTGTCACAGGTGCCCAATCAATGTTTGGAGACTGGCCGAGGAGACGACAGTCACGGTTTTGACTCTATTAATAGGCCCTATTGATATGTCGCTTTAGCCAACAGGACTAACTAGAGAGGGCTATCTTTACTGATAAGCACGAAATAAATGGAGCCTGGTGGCTTAGTTTCTTCTCTCCCAGCCTGGAAGCCATAAACAATGCGTCCCCTCTGTCACAGGTTCCGGAGAGGGAAGAGAGGTTTCTTAGGGCCAGCTGTGGTTGGCAGCTTTCCTGAGCCATATCTGGCCCGAGCGGGAACCCCACAGGACTCCAGGTTATCAAGCACACAATGGCCACAATGTGCTGGGCAGCAGGAGCGAAGAGAACAATTTCTATAGTCCCTATATTGTTTACACGAACTTCACAAAAGCATTTCACACCAGTGGAGGGGCGCCAGCCAGCTGACTATCAACACAGGGAAAGGGGTGGGGGATGGTGGAGAGGGAAGTTATAAATTCAACACCAACCCTCCCTGGAAAACACACTGAGGTAGCTCCCACTAGCTCCTTGAGAGTTTGTTTTGTTTTGATTTGTTTTGCAAAAAGGTAGCGAGGGGGAGGAAGGGGACTTAAAAATAACACCTCCTATTTCTTCAGCACGTACTGGGTACCAGGGATTGTACTGATGATTTTGCGTATATGGTATCATTTAGTCCAGCATAATCTCTTGAGATGGATACTACTATTACTGTTCCCATTTTACAGATGGATAAATTGAGGCATGGCGAGGCCAAGTAGCTTGCCCGAGGTTCACAGGAGCAAGCCAGGACTCTAGCAGTCTTGTTTCATAGCTCACACCTTTAACGGACTGCACTTCACTGTCCCCCATGGGTTGTACAAAGACTACCGAAGCTGTGGTCCTGTTCCTCGGAAAGCTGACAGAGATGGTAACCAAAGACTGACACGTTCCCAAGGAGAGAGAATATGGCCAGAACTACACAGAGCAGAAATCGAAAATGAAGCGCAGAGACGTTTGCCAGAGTTGCTGCTGAGGACTGTGGACAGCAGAGCGGGGGAAAGTGAGGAACCTTTCCCAAAGGTGCTGAGACAGATTCTTGGACACTCATGTTCACAGCATTCAGCATTGTTCACAAGAGCCAAAAGGTGGAAATCCAAATGTCTCTCAAAGCATGAGCGGATAAACAAAATGTGGTTCACACATACGGTGAAATTTTGCTCAGCCTTAAGAAAAAGAATGAAATTCCTGGGTGCCTGGGTGGCTCCGTCGGTTGAGCATCCGACTCTTGATTTCGGCTCAGGTCATGACCTCATGGTTCACGGGTTCGAGCCCTGCATCAGGCTCCGTGTTGCCGACGGAGCAGCACAGAGCCTGCTTGGGATTCTCTCTCTGTCTCCCCCCACCCCACCCCCTGCTCCTCCCCAACTCGCTCTCTCTCTCAAAATGAATAAATAAACTTAAAAAAGTAATCAAATTCTGGGGCGCCTGGGTGGCTTAGTCGGTTAAGCGTCCGACTTTCGCTTAGGTCATGGTCTCGCGGTTCGTGGGTTCGAGCCCCGCGTCGGGCTCTGTGCTGGCTGCCAGCTCAGAGCCTGGAGCCTGTTTCAGTCTGTGACTCCCTCTCTCTCTGACCCTCCCCTGCTCACGCTGTCTCTCTCTCTCTCTCTCCTAGAAATAAATACAACATTAAAAAAAAAAGTAATCAAATTCTGACCCATGCTACAACATGGATGAACTCTGATGACATCATGCTAAGTGAAAGAAGTAGACACAGAAGGGCAAATACTGTAAGATTCCTAGAAGTCCCTAGAATAGTCAAATTCCTAGAGACAGAAAGTAGTATAGTGCTTACTGGGGGGTTGGGGGGGGGGGACAGGAGCAGGGAGTAACGGTTTCCTGGGTACAGAGTCTCAGTTTGCGAGGATGGGAAAGTCCTGGAGATGGACAGCGGCAAGCCAGGGCTGTGGGACAATGTGAATGTTACCTACTTCACGCCACTGAACTGTACGCGTAAGAACGGTTAAAATGGAAACAAGACACAATAGAAGGAAATAAAAACAGACTTAGCGGCAGCCTGGCCCACGGAGCTTGTTGCCCACAGGGAATGGTGGTGGGTTTTGAGATCCCTGAACGGAGAGTCAGATGGTAGAAATTGGTCACTCCGGAAGGAGCGGCAGTGAGCGTGTGTGGCCTGAAGAGGGTGCCAAAGAGCTCCGGGATGGTGAGTTTCCTCAGTCCCCTCCTTCCTCCCACCTCCACCCCTCCCCCGACCCCGACTCCCGTCTGCTTGTGAGAGCCTGCTCACTCACGCACTCACGCACTCACGCACTCACGCACTCACGCACTCACTCACCTACCCCACTCCAGAGCTGACACCGCCAGCACAAGCAGCAGCCGGGTGTGGCTAGACTCCCAGGGAGTCCTGGGAAATCCCTACAACTGAGCAAAGGTCGCGCCTGCCTCTCCCAGCTTCTCCCGGGAACACTCCCTCCCGTTTGCGGCGCGAGCTAGTTTATCCTCCAGTGAAAATATTGTTAGGACTGTCCAGGCCTCGGAACCGTCCCGGGGAGGAGGGCGGAAAGGAGGCAGTCCAGTCCAATGGAACGATCACGGACGCTCAAGCGCACAGACATGGGTTCCAATCCCGATTCTACCCTTGGGTACCGTACTGGACGTCTCTGTGCCTCAGTTCCCTTGTCTGTAAAATGTGATCAAGAACAGCACAGGGACGTACCTTACAGTTGTTGTGATGATTAAATGAGATATGGCAAGGGCTGGCAACAGTGCCAGCATGCAGTGAGTGTGAAATAGGTTATCAGCTACTATTATTCCCTCACAAAGTGGCTGTGATGAAAGCCTGCAAAGGTTAAAAGCACCCAGTACCACATGGGCCTGTGAGTGGTGCTAGCTAATAACAGTAATAGGAATAATAATAATAATAATAATAATGTTAATACCAGAGACCCGGGCCCTTGGCAGTGCGAGAAATGGCCAGAGGAATGTGGAGACAGGAGCACTACTAGGGAAAGGAAAGCCACGGTGTGGGGTCTCTGGGGAAGCCAGTGACAGCCAGTCTCCAGAGAGCACTGCATCAGGCAGCCATTCAATTAGGCGTGGGGAGGGAAGGGAAGAAGCCGCAGTAGAGAAGCTGGGACGCTGTTGGCCTTCCACCAACGGGACACCTTCAGGGAAGGGGGAAGGGAGCAGGCCCGCCTCCGAGTCTCCAGGGACCAGCTATACAGTACCAGCCTCTGTTTCGATTCCTCCCCTCTTGGTGTCTCAGCTTTGTTTTTGTAGCTGGAGAGGAAAGGCCTGGGCGGGGCTCTGCTGCACAGCACCAGGAACCACAGACCCGCCGCGCCCGGGTTGAGGGTACAGAATGTACCCAGACTGAAAACCACACCCTTGTGGCCCGGGGAGGCCCCTGGGGCGGCTGGGGAACTGTCACACTACATTGTTTGAGAACCCTGTGCCTAGCAACCTGCCTGGATGACAAGGGGATGTCCCAACGGGTCAGGACTGAGTTAAAGAACTTCTTGCCAAAGGGTCTCCCAGGACTGGGGGTCCCTCTGTTCTGAAGAGAGGTCCACAGACCCCTCCTGGTGCCAGATTAGGTCCGGAGCTGGCATTGGATAGAGCTTCCAGCCTAAGGCCACCCTAAGGGGATACTCCCCAGCCACAGCCAACCCCCCCTCACCCCCAACCAATGGAGGGAATGGCTTCTGCCTCCCTCCACCTGTCTGCACCTCCTGCTACAATGCACCTAACTGGAATTTCCAGAGCAGTGAAGGGAGAGAGACAGATGGGACACTCGGGGAAGGTGGAGACTGTTTCTAGAAAACGAAAACAGACTGGGAGGGGGCCAAACCCAGGTGAGTAGGCTGGAGGAAGAAGGCCCTGTGGACCCGGGATGAAATTCAGCGGGGGGGACAAGTGCAAGGGATTTGTTAGCGACAAAACCTAACAACATAATTTAGCTCAACACAAATAAACAAGAAAAACACCGAGGGAAGGCGGGAGTTGACCACAAGCTGAATATGAATCAGCCTCAAAATAGAGCATGGCTCACTTATGTTGGCCACATTTTCCAAACCAAAGATCAGGGCGCACATTTGACAAGACTGAGTGTACTTACAGGGAAACAAGCCCGAGTGTTTGGAACTGAGGATCTCCCCAGCAAGCCTAACTCGTAGGCTCACTGAGACCATGCCCTCTGACAATCTAGTCCATCATCAGAGGGCTGTGTCCAGAGTCTGGGGGAAACGGAGAAGATGAAAGAGATGAAAAATGGGGCATAGATTGGTAAAGTAGAAGCAGCGTGATGAGGTGGACAGGGCTCAGGCACACACGTCTAGCAGCTGGACCCTTGAGGACTGTGCAACCTCAGGAAAGTTACTTAACCTCTCTGAGCTCCAGTCTCCTGATCTTTAAAACTGGCATAATAATAGCTGCCATAAAGATTGTTGTAAAGAATTAAGTGATTTTTAAACATGCAAAGCACCAAGTGCATAGTAGGTCCTTGATAAATGCATAGCTACGGGTTTGGAGAAGGGAAGGAAGATGCGTGAGAAGATTCTATGAGAGGGGTACTAAGCCGTCGTTCCCTCACATCCATGGAAAGTGTAACAAGGAGAAATAGACTATGGCGGGAGCAGGAAGGATTTGGGTGGCAGTGGGTAAGAACCTGGTGACCCTCAGAAGTTGCAAAGTGGCAGCTGACAGGCTCAATCCAGCCCTCAGCCGTTTGGTTTGGCCCCAACAGCGTTTTCCAAAATTTTGAGTTAACTGCCAACTTTTAAAAGTGGATGATTTGACATAAAAGTCCAGAGTTCGGGCTTTTCTTAAAAAAGCAGAAAATCCAGCAACTCTGGACCCACATGTCTGCATGACAAGTGTGGGAGGGGAGTGAGGGCTGATTCTTTGAGAACGTCTCACACTGGTGCTCCTCAGACTGTGACAGACAGGCAGAGGCATTCTGTTCAATGCAGATGCTAATATCCTTAAAGGGCAAATCCACAGACACGGAAAGTAGTGATTTCCCATGGCTGGAGGGAGGGGGGGGGATGCAGACTCATATTGCTAAATCGGTATGGGGTTTCTTTTGGGGGTGATGGAAATGAAACCAGGTAGATAGATAGAGGTGGTAGTTGCACAAGATGGTAAAAACCACTGAATTGTACATCTCAAAAGAGTGTATTTTGTGGCATGTGAATCATATGTTAGTAAAACTGTTACTTTAAAAATGCAGATGCTGGGGGTGTCTGGGTGGCTCAGTGGGTTAAGAATCCGACTCAGGCTCAGGTCATGATCTCAAGGTTGGTGGGGGCGGTTGGTGGGGCTCTATGCTGACAGCTCAGTGCCTGGAGCCTGCTTCCAATTCTGTGTCTCCCTCTCTCTCTGCCCCTCCCTCACTTGTGCTGTCTCTCGCTCAAAGACAAGGAAATAAACATTAACCAAAAAAAAAAAAAAAAAGCAGATGCTGATCCAGTAGGGCTGAGGTGGGGCTAGAAATTCTGCCTTTCTAAGGAGCTCCTTGGTATGCTCCAGACGGCAGGTCCTGGGACCAGCTCTGTGCAGCTCTTGTAACCGCCGTTTTTCAGCTGCTACTGCACCTTGGAACCACCTGGGGAGGTCTTTTTTTCTTTTTATGTTTTTAAATGTTTTATTTATTTCTGGGAGACAGAGAGAGACAGCGTGAGCAGGGGGAGGGTCAGAGAGAGAGGGAGTGACAGACTCTGAAACAGGCTCCAGGCTCTGAGATGGCAGTGGGCACAGAGCCCGACGCGGGGCTCGAACCCACGAACCGCGAGATCATGACCTAAGCGAAAGTCGGACGCTTAACCGACTAAGCCACCCAGGCGCCCCTGACCTGGGGAGTTTTTAAAACTACTCAGGCCTGGATCCCACCCCCCAGGGATTCTGATAACATTAATCTGGGATGAGGCCCTGGGCATCAGGATTTGGGGAACTACCCCCCCCCCCCGCCCCCGCGATTCTACTTTGCAGCCAAACTAGAGAACCACTGCTGCCTCACATCCTGGCCACGGTCCCCTTTTCCTTCACCTGCCCTGGTGCGCCCAAGGCATTTGACCCCAGACTGGGCTCCAAACCCCGGAAGCTCGGCTTCCCGGGCCTCTGCCAAGCCGGCCCGGCCCTGCCCACCGCCTTAATCCCACCCTAGTCCTCAAGTTTCTGAAGCCAAACGTTGCCTCCCTCACCCGTCCCCAAGTCCCTTGCTGGTGGATGCTGTTCTGTTTCTTTGGACGAGTTTGGGCCAGGGCATTTGTCAGAGGCTTTTGGAAAGTCTAAAGAACTCCGATCTTCCCGGGTGCCTCCGGTAAGTCAGCCTGGTACTCCCCGGGAGCCCAGGCAGGGTAGCCCCGCCGCCGCCGCCGCCGCCGCCCTGGCCACCCTCCCCGCCACGCCCTTGTCTGGCGGCCGCAAGGCAGCCCACACGCCCTCCGGCTTCCCCGCTTCCCGGGGCCGCAGCGCGTGGGAAGACTTGTGCTCACAGGGGAGGGTGAGGCGAGGCGAGTGCCGCCGATCTGCCCGGGCTTGGGAGTCGCCCGCGAGCCAACTGCCGCGACTCTTCCAAAGGGCCGAGGCCAGAGGGCGGGGAAGACAGTGGGCGGGCCCGGGGCGGAGACCTGCCCCCGGGGCTCACTGGGTAATTCATTATTGCGTGCAAGCCGCTCTCGGAGCCGAGGCCCTGAGCAAGGTCCAGACGTGGGCAAGTCATTCCAAGTGAAAAGAGGTTATAACCACAAAAAGAACATTTCGTTCTAACTGAGTGGGAGGAAGACAGCTGGGCAAGGCCAATGGAAAGGCCCCCCAGCCAGCCTCGTTTTTACAGGGCCGATACCACTTCCCAGATGTTCGAAGCAGAACATCTCTATTCCCCCTCCCCGGCCCCGCCCTCTGACTACTTATTTTCTCCATGCAGTCGGCTTGAATACAGCTATGTGTGCCTTCTTTTTCTCAAGGGCTTGCTTGCCTCCCGCCACCCCCCCCCCCGCCCCCGAGTTGGAAAGGATGATGTGTGACAGGGAAATCTGCGTTTTCGTAAAGCTGGGGAAAAGCTGGTCAGATCGGCTCGATTGTCTAAGAAGTACTGCTCCCTTCAGCACCGGGGACATTTTCACACTTGCTTTTTATAATTCCTAGGAGGCCGCAGGGGCACGGAAGCGCCTCTGGGGACCTCTTGCAGTTTGGAGAACAAGCAGACGCGTGTGGTGGGGGGTCGCTGCTTGGCTCTCCAGGTCCCCTTCTCCTTTCAAGACCAGCTTTGTCCGCCAGGGTTTTCGGTGTGTGGTGCGAATCGGGCCACAAGGAGCTCCTGCAAGAGAGCAGCGAAATACGAGGTGGGGGGCGGCGCAGGAAGGGCCGTGGAGGGGGGGTGGGCTTTTGAGCTCTTGGAACTTCTTGCTCCTTCCTTCTCCTTCCTCCCACCGAGCCACGCGCTCCGAGAGGCTGCTGGGGAGGGGGCTTTGGGGCGCTGGAGCAGGGGTGGGCATTCTCAGAAAGCTCAGTCCCTTGGTGGCGGCTGTGTCCCCACACTGAAAAAGCGCTGGCAGGACAGAGTCTCAGCATCTCCTCTGCCCCACCAGACCGAGCCAGCTTGCTCTCTGCCCCTGCTCTCTGCCCTCCGCCTGTGGCTCCTTCTCCAACACTGACACAAGAGATAAAAGGCAAAAGGCTGCGGTATAGAGGGCAAATGGCTCTGATTAGGACGAGAGGCCCCAGAGAACCGTCATCTGTGGAGCAAGGACTGAGTTCCTCAGAGAAGGATCTTTGGGGGCAGGAGGTCCGTCGCCAGGCAATGGTGGCCTGAAGGGATGGTCCCGGGCTGTGACCTTGGGGAAGAGAATCTGATGAGGGGTGAGGGAGAACAGAGAGGGCATAAAATCAAAGGGGCACAATTCTACTAGGTAGCATGTAGTAAATGGTGTCTAAGTGTCAAACACAAGGCTAAGTGCTTTATATGGATAATCTCACTTAGTCGCCTCGAGCGCCCTGATTACCACCATTTTACACCTTGGTAGTGGAAATCTAGGCGCAGAGAATGTTAAATAACTTGTCCAAGGCCCGCAGCTAGTATGGGGAGAGTGAGGCCAAGAACTCAGCTCCATCTGTGTTTAGAGCCACTGCCCTTAACTAGACAGCCTCCCTACCAATAGCATAAAGGCCTCCGAGGTTACCAAGGAAGGTTCTGGCCACTCCACCCCAGGCCCTGAGGGACTGCTGCATCCCACAGAACCTGGGAAAGGCAGCAGGGATCATGGGGAAATTCTCACCCCATCCTCTGTGCCCAGCTCTGCAGCATGTGGAGAAGAGCCCTTCTCTGCTGTCAGCCTCTGGTCCCTGCCTGAGCCCCGTGTGGATCCACGTGCAGCCTCGAGGCTCACGGGATAGGGGTGGGACTTGATGTTGGCACCAGTGTCTGGGCTGGAGTGGAACAAATCAGCACGCAGAAGCAGCCTCTGCCTTCTTGGCTCTTGCATCCCCAAGGAGTGCGAGGCTCGAGCTAGGGGAGTGTTCTAGATGTCCCTCCCGGCCAGTAGCACCACGATGAGGCCATCTCTTTCATCAGCTGTGCTAAAAATCACCCCCAGAAAAGGCAGCACTGTTTAGACACCTGCTGTTTTCCCTGACGGGAACCTTTCGGTAATGGTTTGCACAGGGGGCCCTGTGGAATGTTCTTAGGGGTTGCCTGGTCCTTGCCCCAGCAGGCAGGCCCTTCTAGCCAGGGGCAGTGAATCACCGGGACCAGAATGCATGCATCTGTTTGGGAGAACACTGTGTGCTCTGGACCGGCGCCGGAGCCCAAGGGGAAAGGGAAGTGTGCGAAACTGACCAGCCAGGGAAGAGGCTGGGAGAGGTCTCTTCTATGGCAGCTGCTCAAGCTCTTCTCGCTAAGCGTCACCAGGGTGCCCCTCGCCTTCCTCCTCTACGCTCACTGCCTCCATCGTGACCCAGGCCTTGGTCCTCTGTCCCCTGAATTGCTGTCACAGCCTCTAGCTGCTCCCCCATCCCCTTTCCTTGCCACAACCTGAGCCATCTTTCCAAAGCGCATATCTGATTATGTCCGTCCTCAAGCTAAATAAAACCCATCAGTGGCTCCTCATTACTCTCAGGGGCAGCAGAGAGGGTAAACCTTTTGGCATGGCATTCGAGGCCTTTGTGGTTTGGCTCAGACTTGCTCTCCACCAGTGTAGGGATACCTGAGAAAATGCGGGGAGGCCCAGCTAAATTTGACTTTCGGATATCCAACAAATCATATTTCAGTTTAAGTATGTCTTTTGCACTGTGTCCTGTATTTTTATCTGTGAAATCTGGAAAACGCTGCTCCAGCCACGTATCCATTATTCCTGATAATAGCTGTACGTGAGGTCCTTCTCATCTCTTGGAAGGAGTCACCAGCATCCAGACGGATTCCTTTGCCCCTGGGCCCTCCCTCTTCCAGACCATCCACCCCTCTATCCCAAGATGTTGCCCAGACCATTCTCTCACTGCCATCCAGTAATGCTATTTACATTTCCCACCCGTGTTCTCATCTTTTTCCCCCCTCAACTTCCTCCACGATGCAAGTCACTCCCCGTTCTCCTGGGCTCTTGATGCATCCCACTGTGCCACCTAACATTTGGCTGTGTCGTGTTTTACATTGCGACCTGCTGATCTATGGACGGTGTATCTTCTTGACTGCCCCGAGGCATGAGGCCTCATTCTTTTCACTTCCTTCTTCCTCCCCCCCATCGGGTGGTGGGACCTCAGTAAATGTAGGTTGGCTGATCAATGGTTGATTTACTCTGTCACAAGATTGTGAGCTCCTAAAAGGCAGTTTCTGGACCGAACCTCATGTAGTTCTGTTTGGTTGGCATCCATTTTGAGCCAGGATCTGTTTCCACTGTAAGGATCTAGAGATGAATAGCATAATGTTTCTGCCCTCATGGAGGTCACAGTCTAGCTAGGGAGTTCCAGTGTGTATGGGTATTGACAGAGGAACGTGAGTTGTGCAATGGACAAAGCACATACAGGGTGCAAAGTGCTTCCAGAGGTGCAGGGATGAACAGAATTTGGGAAATGGGATGTTGGATAAATTATAGCAGAGGTTATGCCTCCTTAGGGGGAGGGTAAGGGCATTCCTGGCAAGGGAACCACAGGCACGAATGCATGGAGGCAGGAAAGCCCATGGTGTGTGTTTGGGAACCATAGGAAGTTCAAATCAGGGTAAGGCATGAAGGACCTTGAACAGTAACGTGAGGTGTTTGGATGGTGGATGATGGGGAGCCGTTCAAAAGAGTTGAAGTAGGGGCGCCTGGGTGGCTTAGTCGGTTAAGCGTCCGACTTTCGCTGAGGTCATGATCTCGCGGTTCGTGGGTTCGAGCCCCGCGTCGGGCTCTGTGCTGGCTGCCAGCTCAGAGCCTGGAGCCTGTTTCAGTCTGTGACTCCCTCTCTCTCT
>NW_024080708.1:2642169-2882409 GCF_003009895.1 Hyaena hyaena | reverse complement strand
AAAAAAAAAAAAAGGGTTGAAGTATAGGGGTGCCTGGGTGGTTCAGTCGGTTAAGTGGCTGACTTCGGCTCAGGTCATGATCTTGCGGTTTGTGGGTTCAAGCCCCCACGTCAGGCTCTGTGCTGACAGCTCAGAGTCTGGAGCCTGCTTCGAGTTCTGTGTCTCCCTCTCTCTGCCCCTCCCTTGCTCATGCTCTGTCTCTCTCTCAAAAATCAATAAACATTAAAAACATTTTTGACATATAACATTGTGTACATTTAAGGCGTACAACGGTGATGATTTGATATACATACATATTGTGAAATGATGACCATTGTAGGGTTAGTTAACATATCCATTGTCTAGTTACCATTTCATTCAAGGGCTTTAACTGAACATACTTCTGTATTAAGAGAGGCAATCAAAGCCCGACACAGAAGACCACACATTGCATTATTCCATTTATATGAAATGCCCAGAAAAGACAAATCCATAGAGACCAAAAGTAGATTAGTGGTTGTCTGAGGCTGTGGGGGTGGGAACAGGAAGTGACTGCTAATGGGCACGAGGGACCTTTTCAGGGTGATGGAAAGGTTCTAAAATTGGATTGTGGTAATGGTTGCACAACTCGGTGAATATTCAAAAATCATTGAGTTGCACACTGAAAACAGGTGAGTTTTATGTTATGTAAACTATCCCATGATGAAGCAGTTTAAAAATAAGAAACCATTGGTCTGGCCACACTGTGGGAAATGGATTGGAGTGAGGCAAGCCTAGGTGTGGCCAGAGCAGTGAAGAAACTTCTGCAAAGGTCCAGGCAAGAATTAGTGAGCTCTGGCACTAAGGCAAAGGCCGAGAGGCCAGGGCGGAGGGTTGGAGTCAACAGATATTTAGGAGGTCCAATCAATGAGGGTCGGTAAACAGATTGCCTGGAGGGGATAAGTAAGACAGACAGAAGAGTCTAGGAGGACGCTCTGGTTTCTGGCTTTGACAGGTGGGCAGATGGTGGCACTAGCAAACCTCACAGTACTTAGTACAGGGCCTGACCCTTAGCACGTGTGGGTGGAATGCATCGATGATTGAATGAATGAAGTGCATTCATGTCGTCTCCTCTCCTTCTGTTGCTCCCTCTCACCTGTAGGTTAGTCCTCTGGCCCCCATTGTCCTTATTTCCATCACCGCCCGTTCGGAGGCATGGAGCCTCCTGGGGATTCTGCTGTTGCCGGATTCACCTGGTCAGAAACACTCATCTGGCTTCTTCTCTCTGGCCTAGAAAGCATCAGGGTGCACAAGAGAATCTCTGGTCTGGGGTGGGGAGGAGAACACTTGGGAATGGATGGCCACCAAGGCCCTGGGGACTCTTGTCATGGCCTCAGGACTCCTCTCTCACGCGGTTAACCCCCACCCTTACCTGGACTCTTCCACTCACCTACAACCTACCCCCCCCCCCCCCCCCCCCCCCCCCCCCCCCCCCCCCCCCGTCATCAATCAGGGCTTCATCCTGAGTTCTCAGGATGCCCTGCAGTCCTAGGCTTTCACTTATGTTCCCACTTGCGTCAGTCACCTGTCAGTCCAGGGACCAGCGTCCCTCTGAATGTTCTCTTTGGAATGGCTGCCTCAGAACAACGTGGGGGGTGTATAGTAAAGATGCAGATGGCCAGCCCCCACACCTGACCCACTCGATCAGAATCTACAGGGCTGAGTAGGAGGAAGGAAGCTCTGCCCTGTTTCAGAAGTTTCCCTGGGGGTTGGGAGGTGCAAGAATGTGAGAACCACTGTAGCAGAAATCGTGAGCATGGATTAGGAGTGCCTGAAAGCCGGGGCACCTCGGTGGCTCAGTCCATTTAGCGGCGGGCTTCAGCGCAGGTCATGATCTCACGGTTCGAGCCCCACGTCAGGCTCTGTGCTGACCTGCTTCAGATTCTGAGTCTCCCTCTCCCATTTGCATTCTCTCTCTCTCCTCTCTCTCTCTTAAAAATAAACATTTACAAAATTAAAGAAAAAAAGAAAAAAGAGTGTTTGTAAGCCTGCCATGCTGCATGCAGCCCCTGGTGGCCACTTGACAGACAGAGATCCCTCCCTCCAAAGCTCCCCACAACATGGGCGGCCTTCCCTGATATTCATCCTTCCATCAGGAAAGGCACTCCAGCATGACCACTAATCGGATTACCCTCTTGCACAATCTTCTCCCCCTCCTCTTTCCCCCACTAAATTTCCACAGGACAATCAGTGCTCAATTGCTCTTTCCTCTGTCCTCCCAAGCACTTAGCACAGGCTGACACGCATGAGTATTGGTTGTTTACATGTGAGCTCTTGAAGAGCCCAGACTTGGTGAATGCCTTTGGAGTCGTAGCATCTAGGACAGGGCCAGGCATACAGTAGGTGCCCAGTAGATGGCTGGGGGTACTGCATCACCAATGAAAGGAGCAGGAGGCATGAATAACAAACGAAAGTCATGCATTTGGCTCTACAGAGTGACCACACTTTGAGTGTACCAGAGACAGATTTGCCCTCCTGGCTTGCCTAAGAGTGAGGTCAATAGTGAGGTTCAACGCTGCTGTGTTAGAACCCTGGAGAGGGTGGGAACACAGTGGCCAGCCTAAAGAGCTGTAGGGCTGACAGGGACCTTCATTCATTCATTCCTTCATCAACCCAATTTTTTTTAAGTAGGCTCCATGCCCAGCTTGGGCCCGAACTCACCACCCCAAGACCACGACCAGAGGTGATCAAGAGTCGGATGCTTAACTGATGGAGCCACCCAGGCGCCCCTCGACCAACCAGTTTTTCATGAGCTCTTCCCACGTGCTGGGCACTGCACAAGGTAAATAAAATAACAGGGTGAACAGGACAGACAAGGCTCCCGCCCTCACAGAGCTTACAGTTTAGTGGGGAAGACAGACATTAAATAATTATAGTCATGAGAAGTGTTGTGGAAGTAAAGAACAGTATCCAGTGAAAGCATATATAAGAGCAGAACTTGAATTAACCAAGCAGGAATGGATGGGGGACACTATTCAAGGACAGTTTATACCCAAGAAAGTGACCTTGAGCCAAGATCACAATCATGACCAGGAGTTAAATAGGCAAAAAACTGAGGGAAAGCATCTCAGGCAGGAGGTACAGCCGTGTGAGGACCTGAGGCAGTCACAAGCTTGGCATGTTTGTGGAATGTGCAAGAAAGCTGGTGTGGCTGGAACAGAGGGAGTGAGGGGTGGGGAGCCAGGAGCTGGGACAAGGCAGCTAGGTAGGGGCCTCTGGAATCACAATAAGGGGCTTCAATTTCATTTACTTCCTTACTTGCTTACTTACGTATTTAATTTTTTTAAAGAGAAGAGTGTGCATGTGTGTGCAAGCAGCGGAGGGGCAGAGGGAGAGGGAGAATCTTAAGCAGGCTCCTCCGCGCAGAGCCGGACACTGGGCTCCGTCTCATGACTGTGAGATCATGACCTGAGCTGAAATCACAAGTCGAATCCTTAACTGACTGAGCCACCCAGGCGCCCCCTGAGTTTTATTTCAAGTGGGACGGGAGGGTTTCAGGCCAAGGAGTGGTGCAGGATCTGATCTGTGTGTTAGAGCCCCCCCCCCCCCCCGCCCCCCGTTGCTGCGTTGGTAATGGGTTGAAGGGGGACAGGAGTAGAAGCAGAGAGGGGAATCAGGAAGTTTTGATGGTGAGCTGGACTAGGGTGGTAGCTGTGGAGACTGCAGCACACGACTTCCTGCGGCCCACACATTTTACAGATTAGGAATCTGACGCCCAGGGAAGGGGAATGACTTCCCCAAGGTCACGCGGCTTCCTGGTCCTGTTTTCCCACAAGAGGGAGGTTCATTGAAAACCAAGCAGGGAAGGCTACGTGGATTCTGCTGGCTAAATTCACTGATGCCTCGTGGCACATCTGGGGTTCTGGGAGCCCATGCAGATACTCAGAGTGGGACAGAAATGAAGGGAAGGGACCCTGGTATCCGTTAGGGCAGCACTCTGGAGTTCCGCTGCCTGGGGGTGTGGTGAAGCCAGCATCAGCCTTCAATTGCATATCCCAGCTCTGTTTAGTCTGGCCGTGGCTCAGCCAGGAGCTAAGTACTTACTGGCCAGTTCCTTCCTGCTTCCACAGCGTAACGAAGTGCTGAGCTGGGCAGAACTCCCAGTGCGCGCCTCTCTGAGCAGGCAAGTAGCAACCTCATGCGGGGCCACGTGAGGTCAGGGGGGGCCGGGCCTGCACGCCTGAGCTCCCATGGAATTGGCTGCTCTTGGACACACCACTTACGAAGACGGCCAATCACAAGAGTCACAGCGCCCTAGCTCTTCCCCCTCACCGCCACCCCCCCCCCCCACTTGTCCTTGTGAAAGCCACAGAACTTCCCGCCGCAAAGTGAGCTTGGGGAGAGTTCCTTCTCTCCCCTGCCCCACACCCAGCCCAAAAGGCCCAGGGGAGAGGTGCCTTGCTCACCGTCCAAGGAAGATGAATGGTCTGCTTGCCAGAGAGAAAAGTGTTTTGTTTTTTTTTGTTTGTTTGTTTGTTTGTTTTTGCTTTTTGGGGAGAGCGTTGCTGAAGACCAATCAGGGAGCAATGACTCCAAAGGGGTGGTCAACCCAGGCTTTGTCGAAACGGCCTTGGGTGTAGATAATCATGAAAATAATTCTAGGCTGGAAAAAGTCCTCACTTGCTAGCCGGCATCAATGTCCACTACCGCGGCACTGCCCCAAGTGGCATATGCCATCTCTTCAGAGGGCCTCCAGCGGGTCAGGCCTCCCTCCAACGCGCCCGTGTACTTTCGGGAGTGCCATTCTTAGGACAAGAGAGGCACCAGGTGAATTGAAAAGGGTCCGGGAAACTTTTCTCAATCTTGATTCTTTCATTAACGAGTTGGATAACCTCCCTTTAGATCCGTTCTCTCCCCTAGAAAATGAGGGGTCTGAGCAAATGCTCCTTAAAAGCCCTTCTAGATGTGGCATGTTAGGACTCTAATAGTTACTATGCACCAGATACCAGGCTAGGCATTTTACATCCTTCCTCTCACTTAATCCCCACAATTCCTGTGGGGTAGAGACTGTCATGCCTCCCTTCCATACTTTCCAGGTGAGGAAAATGAGACTTGGAGACATTAAGTGACTTACCCAAGGACACACAGCTAGCAAAGGGTAGAACCGCTACACTCCTAACTGGTTCCTTGAACAGCAAGTTTACTGGCTCTGCACTACCCAAATTGCTCTCGAAGTCCTGACAAGCTAGGAATGCCCAGGAGAGAAAATGACTTTGCCTCCCCACTTTACGTTTTGAATTCCAGAATGACATGTTGGTAGGAACAGGTGGACACTCTGCAGCTGGGAGCTGAGGAATCGAGAGAAGGTCTCTTTTGGGGCACCTGGGTGGCTCAGTCGGGTTAACCGGCTGCCTGGCTCAGGTCATGATTCCAGGGTTTGTGAGTCAGAGTCCCACATCTGGCTGGCTGTTGTCCGCACAGAGCCTGGAGCCTGCTTCGGATTCGGACTCGGATTCCGTGTCTCCCTCTCTCTCTGCCCCTCCCCTGCTTGCCCTCTCTCACTGATTCTCAAAAACAAATAAACATGAAAAAAGGGAGAGAGAAGGGCTCTTTCAATTTGTTCCTGGCAGTGGCGCCATGGTGGGGGGTCCTGGGCACTCAGGGAGAAACAGGAGGGCACTGCCAGCTGGGAGAGTTGGCAGAAGGAATGCCTCATGAGGGCATCACCTGCTTTATAGCATCAGATCCCTCCCTTGGGTTCTGGGATGTCTGACAAATACTGGACAGGTTGGCAGCCCTCTTCTCTAATGATATTAATGAGGGCAGGGGAGCCTAGTGAAAATTTAATAGACAAGTATAAAAACTTTCACAGACTCGGTCTGCAGAAGTTCTTTTGAAGGTCTACGCAAAGCTTGGAACTCTCTGTCCAAGGAAATTATTAACCTTCCTCATTTCTGGAGAACGATGCGATCTGTTTATTAAATGCCTAAATTAAAGGGTGAGGATACAGTGCAGTTGGGGGTTTTCCACCATAATTCATCTGAGGCCCTCAGTCAGGGAAATTCGAGCCTGGGGCTGACTGGGCTTCCTGACCACTTCCTGCTCCCAGGCTTCCTCCAACCCTATGCCTTTAATAAGTTCAGATTGCTCAGAGTTCAGCTCTCATTAACCCTTTGAAGTCTGGATGGATAAATGACAGGTAAAGTCCACAGACTACTTAATATACATCAAAGATTGGCCAAGGAAGCAATTGATCCAGTGTGGATGCTTCTATTGCAAGGATCAAATGAGGTGTGTGTGTGTGTGTGTGTGTGTGTGTGTGTGTGTGTGTGCGTGCGCGCATGCGTGTGCCTGTGTATGAAAGCACTTTCTGATCCTTGAAGCACAGTAAATTACTTTTTATTATTATTTTTCTCAATAGGATGGTTTAATTTTTTGCAAGATGGATGCCTGTCCTCATTAAGCGCCTTTGAACAAATCCAACTGGTACTTGTTGAGCTTGGAAAAGTACTACCTCTTGTGTTCCTCAAGCTGATTAACACTTGATTAAGAACCTTCGGATAAGCCTGTCACTTTGTGCACTTGGAACCAGTGTACTATGCGTATTGTTTCTCCTCAGCAAAGACCGTGAAAGGCAGAAGATGAAGAAGGAGCACTTCCAGCAATACGGGGCTTGGGTTTGTCCATTGCTTCACCCAGGAAGGGGGTTCTCAGGATGAAGGATTGTGCGCTGAGTGGCTGAGGTGCCTTCATGCACCTGAGGCAGGTCAGCTGGGAGATGGAGCTCTCATCCTGAGAAAACTCTCTTCCAAAACTGCCTGGGGTGACTCTAACATTACTGGTGGAAAAGAAAATTGATAAAGCCCTTTGGAAGGGAATTTGATAATATCACATAAAATTATATACGCCTTTACCTTTTGACTCACCAATCGCCCCTTTGGGGATTTATCCAGATGATATACCTCCAACAATATGGAAATGCGTATGCATGAAGTTATTCATTACAGCGTGGTTTATAATTGCAAAATATTTGAACCTTACCTAAGTGTCCATCCCTAAGAGAGTGGTTAAGTAGGCTTTGGTACAGCCACAGAATAGAGTGCTGTGCTGCTATAAAAAATAATAAGGATGCTCTCTGGGGCACCTGGGTGGCTCAATCGGTTAAGTGTCCGACTTTGGGTCAGGTCATGATCTCACAGTTTGTGAGTTCCAGCCCCATATCAGGCTCCCAGCTGACGATGCAGAGCCTGCTTGAGATTCTCTCTCTCCCTCTCTCTCTCCCTGCCCCTTCCGTGCCCTCTCTCTCTCTCCCTCTCTCTCTCTCTCTCAAAAATAAATGAATAAAATAGGGAGTGATTTCTAGGATATGATGATGGGGGTGGAAAAAAGCAAAACCAAAAAAAGTATCTGTAGTATGCTTCCTTCTGTGTAAAAAAAAAAAGGGAAGTAAGAAAATGCAGACACATCTGTTCATACATACAGAAAGAAACACAAGAAGAATAAACCAGAAGCTAATAGAATTTGTTACCTATGGGAGTGGGTGGGAGCAGCATATAATAGGAGCTTCATGGGCATTTTCTGACAATGACTTACAGGTGCCATGAAGGACACAGTGGAGGAGGGAATGGTAGAGTTGACCTAGAGTACCAAGAAAGGTTTCTGTTGCTATCTTGAAAGCTGAGTATGTGGTCACTAGGTTGGCTGGTGAGATTTGCTGGGTGATGGTTCCAGATAGAGGGAACAGTTATAAGCAAAGGAGCAAAGATCCAGAAAGGGGAGACAGTAAGGTAGCCGGCACATTGAGGGGGAGGGTGACAACCAGGACAGAAGGCTGGATAGGGCAGGCAGGAACCGGCACGTGGACTTTCTCTTATGCAATGGTAGGGAGATGGAATTTTATTCCAAGTGACAAGAAGCCATTGGAATATTTTGAGCAGAGGAAATGATATGGACCAGTTGACGCAGTCCCTCTGGCTACAGTGTGGGTGGTGGGCTGATGTGGAAAGAGTGGAAGACCAGTAGTAATACAAGTGGAAAGGACTGGTCCTGCTCTGCAGATCTTTTGAAGGTATAGCTGGTGGGACAGATTGGTAGACTGGGTGTGGGGGAGGACGAAGGAGAAAGAGGAATCTGGGATAATTCCCAGATTTCTGGCTTGAGTGATTGGGTGTCTGATGGAGCCATTTGGCAAGATGAGGAACGCAGGAGAAGGGGCAACACTTGTGGGGAAAAGTGGTACATTTACTTGGATATATCAAGTGTGAAGTGTCGGTGGGACACCCAGACGTATGTGTGTGGGTCCCAGGGGAGAGGTCCTGGCCTGGACCATAGGTACAGGACCATATACATGGAGGTTGCAAAGATGAGAGAGTGTATGTACTATAGTGAGAAGAGAAGAAGTTCAAGGACAGAGTCCAAGGAAACAGTAACATGAAATAGTGAAATAAGATGAAGACCCAGTAGAGGGAACTTTTAAAAGGAGTGTTAATAGAAATAGGAGAACAATTCAGAGAGCGGAGGAGGGCCGCAGAGACGCAGGGGGAGACATTTGCAAGGGGAATGAAATCAATGACTGCAAAGTGGCCATTGGGGCAGTCACTTCAGATCTTTGAGCAAATGGTTGGGGGTGGGGGGAGCCAAACCACAGGGACTAGGGAGTGTGGGGAAAGTGAGGAAGTGCAGGCAGGAAGGGGAACTCTTCTTCAAGACCTTTGCCTGGGGCGCCTGGGTGGCTCAGTCGGTTGAGCGCAGGACTTCGGCTCAGGTCATGATCTCACAGTTCGTGGGTTCGAGCCCCGCGTCGGGCTCTGTGCTGACTGCCAGCTCAGAGCCTGGAGCCTGCTTCGGATTCTGTCTCTCTCTCTCTCTCTCTCTCTCTCTCTCTCAGAAATAAATAAAAACATTAAAAAAAAAAAAAAGGCCTTAGACTGTGGATGGCAGCTGACGAAGGGTTGGAGGAGAACAGGCAGGGGAGACCATTTTAGCCACAGAGGAAGAGTGAGCGGACACACAAGGCTGAAAACAAGAGAAAGGTATTAACCAGTGGAGTCAGGTGGGGTGGGAGGGTTGAATGGGGGCCTCGATGGCCCGAGAGCCCCAGGAGAGGGGGTAGGCTTGAGCAGGAGTCACCCTCTGTCTGCAGGGTGACTTCTCATGAAATCATTTTTAATGTGTAGGAAGCAGCAGAGATCAAATTCTCCACACATGAGTTGGGGCTCTTTGCAGACTTGGCAGAGTGTGGGCATAATCCTGTGTCGGTTCAGATAGGACCCTGGGCTTTGGTCCCAGGCATCTGGAGAGGAGGGTGCTGCCAGAGGCGCTGGCTGCCCGCTGTGAACTGCAGACGGGACACACTTGGGATGTGTTAGTACAGACTCAGACACAGGTTCATGTACGCATGGGAGCCGATGATAAATCATCAAGGTAAAAAGTCTCCCTTACAACAAATTATGAGACTTCACGATGAATGAACAGGACCTAATTAATAGGTTTGCCGATTGTTCTTTCCTGCTCTGGACTTCGGCCAAAAGCCAGAGGGCTGAGAGCAGGACAGGGAGAAAGGCCCCAGGCTCCTTTCCTGGTTCTCTGCTCTGAGGTTGCCCTTGGCCCTGAAGGTTCAGCAGAACTTGGGGCAGGAGCAGACCTGGGTTTGGCAACAGGGCTGATCTTTTACTCATTGGTCATGGTTTGTGCCAAGGGCAAAGGACTCAGGGCTAAGACATTCTGTCCCTTTGCAGACAATAGAGCCTGTAAGTTGCTTCCGAAGAGCTCATGCAAGTCATTGTCTAACTGAAAAAACAATGTGCTGACCCCTGCGTGATATATATTGGACAGAGAAACAAAACATTTGGTTTTGGCCCAGGCTCTGGCTGCAAGCTTGCTGTGTGACTTTAGGCAAGTACCTTCCGCTCTCAGGGCTTCAGCTGTTCCGTCTGCCAAATAAGTGGAGTGAACAGATGATCTTTAGGGCAACTGCCACCCCAACATTCTATCTTTTTTTAACTAATAGACTTTCTCTTTTAGAGCAGGTTTAGGTTCACAACAAAATTGAGCAGAAAGTACAGGGTGTTCCCATATATCCCCTTTCCCTCCACATGCACAACCCCCTCCCCCTTGGGACATCCTCCACCAGTGGGGCATTTGTTACAATTGGGGAAACTACACGGACACATCATAATCACCCAAAGTCCATTGGGCGGTACATATTATGGGTTTGACAAGTATATGATTATGCGTGTCCACCATGACTGTGTGATGCAGAGTAGTTTCACTAGCCGAAAAATCCTCTGTGCTCCACTGATTCACCCCTCCCTCCCCTCAGTTCCTAGCAATCACTGATCTTTGTACTGTCTCCATAGTTTTGCCTTTTCCAGAATATCGTATAATTGGAATCATACAGTATATAGCCTTTTCATATTGGCTTCTTTCACTTACTAATATGAATTTAAGATTCCTCCATGTCTTCCTGTGGCTAGACAGCACATTTCTTTTTAGTGCGGAATAATACGCCCTTGCCTGGATCTACCACAGTTTATTTCTCCACTCATCTGGTGGAAGCCATCTTGGTTGCTTTCAAGTCTTGGCGGTTATGAATAAAGCTGCTGTAAGCATCTGTGTGCAGATTTTTATGCGGACATAAGTATTCAACTCATTTGGAAAAATACCATGAAGCATGATTGCTGGATTGTATGGGAAGTGCATGTTTTGTTTTGTACGAAACTGCCAAACTATTTTCTGAAGTGGCTGTACCATTTTGCATTCCCACCAGCAGTGAGTGAGAGTTCCTCTTGCTCCACATCATCACCAGTATTTGGTGGTGTCAGTGTTTTCAACGTCCGCCATTCCCATAGATAGGTACTGGTATCTTGTTTTAATTTGCATTTCTCTGATGACATATGATGTTGAACATTTTTTCATATGCTTGCATGCCATCTGTATGTTGTCTGTTTAGGTCTTTTGCCCATTAAAAGATTTTTTTTCATGTTTATTTTTGAGAGAGAGGGAGAGGGAGAGAGAGAGGGAGGGACGGAAAGAGGGGGAGACAGAGAATCCGAAGCAGGCTCTGCACTGTCAGTGCAAAGCTCAACATGGGGCTTGAACTCGGGAACCCTGAGATCATGACCTGGGCTGACGCTGGCCACTCAACAAACTGAGCCATGTGGGCGACTCTCTTTTGCCCATTTTCAAATCGGGTTGTTCATTTTCTTATTATTGAATTTTAAGAGGGATTTGCAGGGGCACCTGGGTGGCTTGAGTGTCCGACTTCGGCTCAGGTTATGATCTCACAGTTTGTGGGTTTGAGTCCTGCTTTGGGCTCTTTGCTGAGAGCTCAGAGCCTGGGGCCTGCTTCAGATTCTGTGTCTCCCTCTCTCTCTGCCCCTCCCCAGCTTGCTCTCTGCTCTCTTGCTCTCTCTCTCTCAAAAATAAACATTAAAAAAAAAGAGGGATTTGCAGAGTTGGGGTAACTCTCCTTTATCAGAGGTGTCGTTTGTAAATATCTTCTCCCAATTTGTGGCTTATCTTCTCATTATCTTGACAGTGTCTTTCATAGAAACTTTTTTTCAGAAGTTTTAAATTTTAATGAAGTTCAGCTTATCAATTATTTCTGTCATGAACTGTGCCTTTTGTGTGGTATCTAAAAAGTTATTGCCCAAGGTCATCTATATTTTCTCCCATGTTACCTTTTAGAACTCAATTGTTGGTTTTAGGTTTTACATTTAGGCCAACGATCTATTTTGAATTAATTTAAAAGTTTTTTTTTAAATTTTCATTCATTTTTGAGACAGAGAGACAGAGCATGGATGGAGGAGGGGCAGAGAGAGAGGGAGACACAGAACCTGAAGCAGGCTCCAGGCTCTGAGCAAGCCGTCAGCACAGAACCCGATGCGGGGCTCAAACTCACAAACCATGAATCATGACCTGAACCAAAGTTGGATGCTTAACCGACTGAGCCACCCAGGCGCCCCATATTTTGAATTAATTTTTGTGTAGCGTGTATGGTCTATGCCTAGATTCATTATGTTTTGTACATGGGTGTCTAGCTGTCCCAGTATCGTTTGTTGAAAAAACTACCTTGGCTCCATTGTATTGCCTTTCCTTCTTTGTCAGATATCAGTTGAATATATTTATTTGCGTCAATTTATGGGCTCTCTGACCTGTTCCATTGATCTCTTTGTGTATTTTTTCACCAATACCATACTGTCTTCATTACTATAGCCTTATAGTAAGTCCTAAAGTCAGATAGTGTCAGTACTCCGACTCTTCTTCTCCTTCAATATTGAGTTAGCAATTCTGGGTCATTTGCCTCTCCATATAAAGTTTAGAATCAGTTGGAGCGCCTGGGTGGCTTAGTCGGTTAAGCGTCCGACTTTCGCTTAGGTCATGACCTCACGGTTCGTGGGTTCGAGCCCCGCGTCGGGCTCTGCGCTGACTGCCAGCTCAGGGCCTGGAGCCTGTTTCAGAGTCTGTGTCTCCCTCTCTCTCTGACCCTTCCCTGCTCACGCGGTCTCTCTCGCGCGCCTAGAAATAAATAAAACATTAAAAAAAAAATTTAGAATCAGTTGGCCGATAGCCACAAGATAGTTTGCTGGCATTTTGTTTGTGAATATGTTGAATCTCCAGATCTAGTTAGAAGGAACTGATATCTTGACAATGTTGAGTCTTCCTATCCATGTACTATCTCTTTAATTATTTAGTCCTTTTCTGATATCTGCCATCAGAGTTATGTAGTTTTCCTCATATAGATCTTGTACATATGTTGTTAGATTTATACTTAAACATTAAACAGTTTTGGGGGTGCTAATGTAAATAATAAAGTTTTTAATTTCAAATACCACTTGTTCGTTGAAAAGTGATAGACTTTTGTATGTTAACTGTGTATCCTACAACCTTGCTATAATCAAAAGTTCCAGGGTGTTTTTTTTTTTTTTTTTTTTGGTCAGTTCATTCATATTTTCTATATAGACAATCATGTCCTCTGTAAGCCAAGATTGTATTGTTTTTTCCTTCCCAATCTGTGTATCTTTTCTTTTATTGTCTTATTGCATTAGCTAGGACTTCCAGTATGATGCTGAAAGGGAGTGGTAAGAGGGGACATCTTTACCTTGTTCCTGATCTTTGTATGAAAGCTTCTAGTTTTTCACCATTAAGTATGCTCTTAGCTATGCAACGTTTTTGTTGTTGTTGTTGTTGTTTGTTTTGTTTTGTTTTGTTTTGTTGGTAGATACTCTTTATCAAGTTGGGGAAGTCCCCCTTTGCTCCTAGTTTTCTGGGAGTTTTTATCCTAAGTGGATGTTGGATCCTGCCAAATACTTTTTCTGTATCCATTAATATGACCATGTGGTTTTTCTTCTTCAGCTTATAGATGTGATGGCTTACATTAATTTTTTAAATTGTTTTTACATGTTTATTTATTTTTGAGAGACAGAGTGTGAGCGGGGGAGGGGCAGAGAGAGAAGGAGACACAGGATCTGAAGCAGGCCGCAGGCTCTAAGCAAACTGTCAGCCCAGAGCCGATGTGGGGCTCGAGCCCACAAACCGTGAGATCGTGACCTGAGCCGAAGTCGGACACTCAACCAACTGTGCCACCCAGGTGCCCCCATTAACTGATTGTTTTGAATGGTGAACCAGCCCTGCATATGTAGGATAAATTCCACTTTGGTTATAGTGTGTAATTCTTTGTATACATGTTGGATTTACTTTGCTAATAGAGGATTTTTGCATCTGTGTTCATGAGAAATGTTGGTCTGAAGTTTTCTCATTAAAGCCTTTGTCTGGTTTTGGTATTATGATACTACTGGCCTCAAAGAATGAGTTAGAAAGCATTTCCTCTACCCCTATCTTCGGGAAAAGATTGTAGAAAATTGGTATAAGTTCTTAAATGTCATATAGAATTCACCAGTGAACACATTTGGGCCTGGTGCTTTCGATTTGGAAGGTTATTAATTTAAGGCTATTGATTCAATTTCTTTAATAGATATGTACCTATTCAGATTGTCTATTTCATTTTGTGTGAAATTTGGAAGATTGTCTTTTAAGGAATTGGTCCATTGCTAGGTCATCAAATTTGGGGCACAAAATTGTTCATAATATCCCTATATTATCCTTGTAATGTCCATGGGACCTGTATTGGTGGTCCCTCTTTCATTTCTAATATTAGTGATTTATGTCTTCTTTTTTTCTTAGCCTTGCTAGAGACTTACAGATTTTAATGATCTTTTCAAAGAACCAGCTTTTGGTTTCATTGACTATCTCTGTTAATGTTCTGTTTTCAATGTCTTTAATTTTGCTCTATTTTTCTTTTTTTTTTAATTTAAATTTTAGTTAACATACAGTGCAATATAGGTTTCGCCAGTAGAATTCAGTAATTCGTCACTTACATACCACACCCAGTGCTCATCACAAGTGCCCTCCTTAATACCCATCAATCGTCTAGCTCTCCAACCCATTCCCTCCATCAATTCTTTCTCTCTTTCTTCTTCTTCTTCTTCTTCTTCTTTTTTTTTTAAAGATTTATTCAGTTTTGAAAGAAAGAGTGCAAGTGAAGAAGGGGCAGAGAGAGGGGGACAGGAGATCTAAAGTGGGCTCCGCGCTGACACAACAGCGAGCCCGATGCGAGGCTTGAACCCATGAATTGTGAGATCATGACCCGAACTGAAGAAGTCAGATGCTCAACTGACTGAGCCACCCAGGTGCCCCTGTTGTCTTTCTAAAAAAAGAGTCTCTTGTGGTTTGTTTACTCTTTCCCCCTTCTGATATGTTCATCTGTTTTGTTTTTTAAATTCCAAATGAGTGAAATCATATGGTATTGACTTATTTCACTTAGCATAATACATTCTAGCTCCATCCATGTTGTTGCAAATGCCAAGATTTCATTCTTTTTGATGGCTGAGTAATACTCCATTATATATATATATGTATATATATATAATACACTACATCTTTATCCATTCGTCTGTTAATGGACATTTGAGCTCTCTCCAGAGTTGGGCTATTGCTTATAATGCTTCTATAAACACTGGGGTGCGTGTACCCCTTCAAATCTGTATTTTTGTCTCCTTTGGGTAAATATCTAATAGCACAATTGCAGGATGTTAAGGTAGTTCTATTTTTAGTTTCTTGAAGAACCGCCGTACTGTTTTCTGTACTTTTCTCCAGAGGGGCTGCACCAGTTTGTATTCCCACCACGTGAAAAAGGGTTCCGTTTTCTCTATATCTTCACCAACACCTATTGTTGTGTTGTTAATTTTAGTCATTCTGACAGGTAGGAGGTAGTCTCTTATCGTTTTGATTTGTATTTCCCTGATGATGACTGATGTTGAACATCTTTTCACATGTCTGTTAGTCATCTGGATGTCTTCTTTGGAAAACTCTATTCATGTCTTCTGCCCATTTCTCAACTGGGTCATTTGACTTTTGGGTACTGTGTTTGATAAGTTCTTTATAGATTTTGGATACTAACCCTTTATCAGATATGTCATTTGCAAATATCTTCTCCTATTCTGTAGGCTGCCTTTTAGTTTTGTTGGTTGTTTCCTTTGCTGTGCAGAAGCTTTTTATCTTGATGAGGTCCCAGTAGTTCATGTTTGTTTTTGTTTCCCTTGCCCTTGGTGACGTGTCAAGTAAGCAGTTGCTGCAGCTGAGGTCAGAGGGGTTGCTGCCTGTTTTCTCCTGTAGTATTTTGATGGTTTCCTGTCTCACATTTAGATCTTTCGTCTATTTTGAGTTTGTTTTTTTATATGGTGTAAGGAAGTGGTCCAGTTTCATTCTTTGGCATTGTCATCCAGTTTTCCCAGACCATTTGTTGAAGAGGCTGTCTTTTTTCCATTGGATATTCTTTGCTGCTTTGTCAAAGATGAATTGACCATATAGCTGTGGGTCCATTTCTGGGTTTTCTCTTCTGTTCCATTGATCTGTGTGTCTGTTTTTGTGCCTTGTACCACACTGTCTTCATGACTACAGCTTTGTAATACAGCTTGAAATCTAGAATCGTGATGCCTCTAGTTTTGTTTTTCTTTTTCAGGATTGCTTTGGCTTATTGGGGTCTTTTGTGATTCCGTACAAGTTTTAGGATTGTTTGTCCTTGCTCTGTGAAAAATAAAAATGTGGTGTTATTTTGATAAGGATTGCATTAAATTGCTTTGGGTAGTGTAGACATTTTAACAATGCTTGGTCTTCCAATCCATGAGCATGGAATACTTTTCCATTTCTTTCTGTCCTCTTCAATTTCTTTCATGAGTGTTCTATAGTTTTCAGAGTACAGATCTTTTACCTCTTTAGTTAGGTTTATTTACTCCTAGGCATCTTATTGTTTTTCCTGCAGTTGCAAATGGGACCAATTCCTTGATTTCTTCTTCTGCTGCTTCGTTATTGCTGTATAGAAATGCGACAGATTTCTGCACGTTGATTTTCTATCCTGCGGCTTTGCTGAATTCGTGTATTAGTTTTAGCACTTTTTTGGAGGAGTCTTTTGGGTTTTCCACATAGAGAACCGTGTTGCCTGTAAATAGTGAAAGTTCAACTTCTTCCTTGCCAGTTTGGATGCCTTTTATTTCTTTTTGTTGTCCGATTGCTGAGGCTAAGACTTTCAGTACTATGTTAAATAGTAATGGTAAGAGTGGACATCCTTGACTTGTTCCTGATGATAGGGGAAAGGCTCTCAGTTTTTCCTCCTTGAGGATGATATTAGCTGTGGGTCGATCATATATAGCCTTTATGATATTGAGGTATATTCCATCTATCCCTACTTTGTTGAGGGTTTTTATCAAGAATGGATGCTGTATTTTGTCAAATGCTTTTTCTGCATCTATTGATAGGAGCAGATGGCTCTTCTGCTTTCTTTTAGTAATGTGTCTATCATGCTGATTGATTTGCAAATATTACTATCTCCTTGTCTGTCTCTCCAATTTTGGAGAAAGAAGTTTGCCCTATGACCTCACTTCTCTCTCTCTCCTCTCTTTTAAATACTTATTTATTTTGGGGAGAGTGCAAGTGGGGGAGGGGCAGAAAGAGGGGGATAGAGGATCCAAAGCAGGCTCTGCATTGACAGGCTGACAGCAGTGAGCCTGATGTGGGGCCTGAACTCATGAACTGCAAGATCATGACCTAAACCAAAGTCAGACACTCAACCAACTAAGCCACCCAGGTGCTCCTGACCTCACTTCTCTTATGGATCTAAGCCTTTTACTTGTTATTTGATGGAGTGGTGACTTCTAAGCTCTTTACATGCTGGAATGGAAACCAGAAGTCTCTATGATTTTTCTCTGTGTGTTTATTTATGGTTTTCCCCCCCTCTGGACAGGAACCTTGTCTGTCTTATTCATCCTGTATCTTCAATGCCTAGCACTGTGCCTGGCACATGGTAGGTGCTCAATGCTGAATGTATAATGAAGAAATGAGGGACAAGGAGTCAAAAGACCTGAGCTGTGTGATCTTGGGCAAGTTCCTTCCTCTCTCCCAGTCTCAGCTTCCTCTCTATCTGATGTTCTTGTTTGTTCCTTTACTGCTTCCCTCCCTCCTCCAGAATGTAGACTCCATGAGATCAGGAACTTTGTCAGGGAGCCCAGCACGTAATACGTTCTTCTTCTTCTTCTTTTTTTTTTTTTTAAGTTTATTTATTTATTTTGAGAGAGAGCATGCGAGCAGGGGAGGGGCAGAGAGGGAGAGAGAGAGAATCCCGAACAAGCTCCACACTGTCAGCTCAGAACCTGATATGGGGCTTGAACTCACCAACTGTGAGACCATGACCTGAGCCGAAACCACGAGTCGGTCACTTAACCGACTGAGCCACCCAGGAGTCCCCATTCAACAAATATTAATAAAGAACCTATTGCGGGACTCCTGGATGGCTCAGTCGGTTAAGTGACCGACTCTTGGTTTCGGCTCAGGTCATGGTCTCACAGTTGGTGAATTCGAGCCCCACGTTGGGCTCTGCTGACAGCTCAGAACCTTGAGCCCACTTTGGAGTCTATGTCTCCCTCTCTCTCTGCCCCTTCCCCATTCACACTCTGTCTCTTTCTCTCTCAAGGATAAAAATAAATAAAATAAAATAAAATAAAATAAAATAAAATAAAATAAAAATTTGTTGAATGAACAGATGGATGACTAAATGACTGAATTTACAAAAGGGGTTTGCGTTGGTACTTTGATGGCAGGGATTTCTGGGAACTTTCCCCTTCTGACACCCGAATGGGGTGCCTGTCTGGGCTAGTTTTATGTGCTCCTATGAGAGTTTAATGCCTCTCTAGGAGAGAATCGCAAATAGGACACATGAGTTAAGATGATCCGGAGTGTATGGAAAAACAGCTAGCCAAAGTTGGGAACACAGCGGCTTCCCTTCGTGTCACCCAGGAGAACACAGGCTGTGCTCCAACATGTGTGTCTGACCACAGTTTGAAGCTTGAGGCTGAGCCCTTCAAAGCCACATAGACTTAAGTAATGTGACCCAGTTCTTTGGTTTTGCAAAGAAGGGGGCGTGCAACTGGGAAAAGAGAATGCAGTTATGTACCAGTTTCTTCCTAAGGGCAAAAAACAGAATGTTCAGCATTTATGGGAGGGGCAGGAGTTATGTTCTGCCTGAGGAATTCTTGCTCACTGGATGGGCAGGGTCAGGTGACAAACTTCCATAGCTCGGCCTGGCACCAGAATGGGTCTTGCCCAGGGTCGGGGAAAAAAGGTTTTCTTTAAGTCTTAGCGTCCTCAGCAGCTAGCAACAGTGCGCTGCTGTCCCATTTCGCAGACTCGGTGGGGTAGGCTGAAGGATCTTCAGAGGAAACTCTTGTTGAAGAATTCAGTTGGAAGCCCCTCGGACCAAAGTCCTAAAGGGCCCGTTGCCTTTTGCCAAGAGAAACCCATTCCCTCACCCTCTGCAAGGCCAAAGTTGCTGAGATGTTACGGATGCCTTTGGAGTGAGAACAGGGGACTCACAGGGAGCAGTCTGTCCTTCGGGGACACTTGGTTGTCTATGTCATTCTTCATAAGGTTAGCAACTACTCTTCAGCAAGTTTCAAGGCTGTTGAAACAGATCCTGTATTCCTAGGTTTGGGGAACTGGGCATTATTGGGTAATTTTTACCCGAAGGTCTTTTAGCTCCGAGAAAAACTCTATTCCCATAGAAAATAATCTCCTTGGGTTAACATCTTCTCAACGCAGCCTGTCTGTCTTGAGTGTGAGGCAGAAGGGTGGAAGACGGTGGTGATTGGTGGAATGAGGCCAGACTGGATAACTTGCCAGCCCTCTTGCAGCCCCAAGATTTGACAGTTCTGTGCTGCTGTTACTTTTACCGCCACCAAAATCTACGAGGGTCTCCTCTCAAATTTTGCCTTTGGGTACTGGAGCCCCAGGCTTTGACCTGAGGCTGCTTATTTTAGGGTTCACTGTCCCTTTCACCTCCATAAAGACATTTAAGAGGACAGGCCAGGCTCCCAGTTTCTGGACTCTGTATGGTGAGAGGCCTCTTGGGTCACCTCCTGAGGTCCCTTCTGATGAGCAATTCTGGGAAAACAGTTGTGCAGCAGCAGAGAGCCTGCCCCTGCCCCCAGTCAGGGGTCTATTCTGCTTGCTGTTTTCCCAGGGCATATGGCCACACCTGGTAGCCAGCTCTGGCCCACTGCAGTAAGCACATTCCCCTATGTGGAAGTCAGTAGTCACAGACCCTTTATTTTATGATGCATTTTTCTATGCTCTCTTCCTCTTTTCTTTTCCCTCCTTCTCAATCTCTCAATACATCCAAACTCCCAGAGAAGGGACTGCTGGACATCCATTCTTCTTTTCCTTAAAAAACAGGAACTTGGGTTTGTTTGGGGATGGTAGTGTACCCAGGTAAAGAAAGCCTCCCTTAGGAGGAGTGACCAGACTAAATTTTGGCCAAAGAGATGAAAACAGAAGTGGTGTGTAGTATTTCTCAGAAGCTTCCTCAAAAAGAAGGTGTGATTTTTCATCCCCTTCCTCCTTTCTGCTGTCTGGGCTGTGGATACAATGGCTGGAGATTGAGCAGCCATCATGGGCAATGAGGCAACATGCCGAATATGGTGGAACAGCAGTTTGGAAGAAGTTTAGGTCTCTGGTGACTTTACTGAGTCACCCTCTCAACCCTGGACTGCCTGCCTTCATATTTCTCTTATGGGGGACACAAACTTTTATCTTTTTAAAGCAACTGTTACCATTTTTTTCCCGTGCTGTTGCAACTACAGTTAATCTGAACTAACACCATACCCATTCCCTAAAATGAGACTGTAGCTTGACAAGTAGCTCCAGATAATGGGGTGGAGTTTTATGGGTTAAAATATGGACATGGAGAAAAGTGAGCACGGCAGTGGGAATTTCCCTAGTCCAGAGGCAGAGAAACACCACTGGGCTAAATGCAGTTTCCCTTCCCAATGAGCTCTGTGAGAACCCACAGCACATCTCCCAGATTGGCCACAGTGCTTAGCCCAGTGCCTGACACACAGGACAGATTCAATTAACACATTATTAAAAGAATAACCAATTCATTGCTTTCGCAATTGATACACTCAACAGGACATTTACTTGTATGATTTCAAAGACTTTGGGAATGCTCCCCCCGCCCATCCCCCTTGAAAAATTTCTTCCCCAACCCACCATCCCCTGCTACAACATCTGAAACTCGTATATATTGATTTATTAATCAGTACGTGTCCGGTACTGCGTTTGACTCTGAGGTTGCAGCGGTGAGCAAAACAGGTATGAGTCCTGCCCTCGGGGGACTTCCAGAGCTGTGGGAGTAGCAGCAGTAAATAAAAACATGTGAACTAGTCATTACAATCTGGGATAAATGCAGGGCATCTGGGTGGCTCAGTTGGTTAAGCCACCGACTCTTGATTTCGGCTCAGGTCGTGATCTCTCAGTTCACGGGTTCGAGTCCAGCGTCGGGTTCTCCGCTGACAGTGTGGAGCCTGCTTGGGAGTCTCTCTCTACCCCCCCCCTCTCTCTGCCCCCTCCCCTGCTTGTGCTCTCTATCTCAAAATAAATAAACCTAAAAAAACAATCTGGGATAAATGCAATGAAAGGAACAGTAAGGGGGGAAACTTCTTTAGACAGGCTTACAGGCGAAGGCTTCTCAGAGGAAGGGAGACCTCCGAAGGATAGGAACAAACAGTCACGCAAAGAGTGGGGTTGCCGGCCGTGCTGGCAGGAGCATTCTGGACTGAGGGAACCCCATGCACAAAGGCTCTGAGGTGTGTTTAAGGAATGAAAGGAGCTCAGTGGACCCGGGACTTGGTAAGAGCAGGGGAGTGGCACTCAAAAAGGCTGGAGAGGTCAGCAGAGGCCAGATCATGCTGGCCATGGGAGGGAGTTTGGACTTTATCCTAAGTGCAATGATAAGCCTTGATAAGCTTCAAGCAAGGGAACAGCAAGATCTGATTTTGCATTAAGAAAGCCACTGTGGCTGCTGAGTGGAATTGGACAGGGTCCAGTGGGCAAGCAGGGAGACCAGTGTAAGACTTTTGCCTCCCTGTGAGAGATGAAGGTGGTTTGGACCAGGTAATGGCAATGGGGCTAGAAAAGAGTAGAGGGACTCAGGGTGCGTGTTGAAGGTCGAGGGGACCGAGTGGGTAATGAGCTGGATGTGGATGCTGAGGGGGATGGAGGGATCAAGGTTCTGCTTTCAATAGCTGTGTAGATGATGGGAGTTGAGACTTTGATCTTGATCAGGTAGAGATTGATAGACTTGTGAAACATACAAGTGGAGCTGGAGAAACATACAGATGGAGCTGTGGAGGGGACTGTTGGATATTTGAGGCTGGAGCCCAGGGGAATGCTTAGGACTGGAGGTGTAAACTTGGGAGTCATTAGCGTGGTGATGTCGCTGAAGACCTTGGGGATAGATGGAACCCCCCCAGAGAGAGAGAGAGTCCAGAGGGGGCAGAGCTGAACCCAGAGGCACTCCAACAGATAGAGGAGGAGAAGCAGGCAGAGGCGGTTGAAAAGGGGTGAGAGGATTATTTGTATGCTGCCTGTCATCCCCAACAGAATGTTTTCGAGTTTGAGGAGGCTGGTAGACAGCACCTCTTCCCTTCTGCCTGAAGCCAGAATCAATCGAGAGGGACACACTCGGAAGTCAGACAGGAGAAAGAATGTTGCCTTTATCAAGCATAAAGCAGCCATCTCCATATGGAGACGTGAAATGGTCTCGAGTGGGCACAGAGCCCGTGTCTGACTTGGTCTGTGCCTATCCGAGCCCCTGGCACACAGTAGGTACCAATGTTTGTCGAATGAAGGGATCCAGATGGCAAGATTGAAACAATCTTCCCAGGCCATCTGAGCAGCCTCTGGGGAGCTTGAGATTACCCACGCACACGTTATATCCCCAGACCAATTTTGTCAGCGTTTCTGGGGATACGGTTAAGGCATCAGGTCGCATGAAACTCTTGCCAGGTGACTCCAGTGTGCAGCCAAGTATAAGAACTGTTGCTCTGGTCCAATTTCTCATTTTACAGTTGGGGACACTGAGACTTGGAGCAGGAGGGTCATCAGTAACATTAGGGAACTCATTCTGGCCCTGGTGCTGGCCTTGTGAGTAGCTGGGACACGCCAGTTTCTCTCTATGGGCTTGCGGGCCCTCCTCTGAGAGTGAGGAGGTCAGGACAGCCCCATCCAACCCTAATGGGATGTTACTCTATCTTCTTATCCCCCATGTGACAGAATCCACTGGGACGTGGCTTGTGCCTCAAGATGCAGCGACACGATGATTAAGTTAGTTTCGCGTTTGAAAAGACTGGGCCCTGGATTGCGATAGACAGCGCGGAAGAGATGTCGGGGACAGTTCAGCAGCCACAGAGCCGCTCTCTGGTAGAGAATTGGTCCTGTTTGTCCTCCACGCAACCCACCCACGTCTCTCCCGGGTCAGTTTGGTGACTCAGAGCTTAGAAGTGTGTTGTCCGTGAAGCGAGAAAGGCCGGGAAATAAGGCTATAGGTGATTCCTGGCTTTACAAAATTACATGGGGGTGCTGTGGCGCTGAGCCATGGGTTGATTTTTATAATTTTTTAATAGTAGGTTCTATGCCCAACGTGGGGCTTGAACTCACAACCCTGAGATTAAGAGTCACGTGCTTTACCAACTGAAGCAGCCAGGTGCCACACCATGGTTGGTTTTTAAGGGTGAATATTTCTTGGGGCGCCTGCTCAGTCGGTTAAGCATCTGACTCTTGATTTCAGCTCAGGTCATGACCTCATGGTTGCTGAGCCTGAACCCCGAGGTGGGCTCTGTGCTGACAGGGCAGAACTGCTTGCGATTCTCTCTCTCTCTCTCTCTCTCTCTCTCTCTCTCTCTCTCCTCTCTGCCTCTTTCCCCCACCCCTCCATCTCAAAATAAACAAATTAATTAATTAAAAAATAAAGGTGGATATTTCTTCAGCAACTTGATAAGGACTCAGTATGAGTATGAATAGAATCTGGAGGCTGGAAGAGAAACTGAGGCCTAGTGCAACGAGGTAATATGTGAAAGTCTCATGGCTAGAGGGCCCTTCTTGGCCTGGATACTTACTGAGCCCTGGGCTTAGAAATGATCCCGGGTAATCATTTTGTTTTTGCAAGTGGGAAAACAGGTCTGGCAATGCTGATGACTTGCTCAATGTCACACAGTTTGTTAAACAGAGACTAGGACTATACCTAAGACTCCTGACTCCTCTTCCTGGAACACCTCAGCCACCCTGGTCTTCCCCAGAAAGACCTTTAGGGACTAGTTTCCATATATATATGAATTTATATATATATAATATATATGAATTCCATATATATATATATGAAATTAAAGTTTAATGGGGCGCCTGGGTGGCCAGTTAGTTAAGCCTCTGACTTCAGCTTAGGTCATGATTTCGCAGTGTGTGAGTTCGGGCCCCGCGTCAGGCCTGTGCTGACTGCTCAGAGCCTGGAGCCTGCTTCAGATTCTGTATCTCCCTCTCTCTCTCACCAATCCCCCACCTCTCTCTCAGGAATAAATAAAACATTAAAAAAAATTTTTTTTAAAACCCCAGGAACCATGAGATCATGACCTGAGCTGAAATCAAGAGCTGGAGACTCAACTGACTGAGCCATCCAGGCGCCCCTAGTTTATTTTCATAGATAGTGAGGCTGTGGTAAGGATTCTGAAGAGGAAATGTCAAAAAGAATAGACAAAGGATCAAAGCAGAGAGGTCACAAACCTCAGTGTTCCTTGGGGATTTTCCTTTCTGTGACACCTCCCCAGCTGGCCCTTCCCCCTCCCTCACATGGCCTTTCTATGGGCGGCCTCCGGAGTGTGGCTCTGGGCCTTTGCTTGGCCTCCTCTGTCCCCACCCTCCTGGGGCACACGTCCGCTCACATCGCTTCAGCTCCTGCAATGCGCAGGCAGCACCTGCATCTGGTGCTCTAGCCCTGGACTTCACACTGCTTTCCACAGCTGGTTCTGGGATATTTCCACATGTAAATATGTTGAGCTCAGCTGGAAAGCAAATTTGGAATTAATATTCCCTCTGAAAATCTGTGGCCTGTTCCTACACCCGTTTCCTTGGGCGCGTCCATGGTCTCCCAGTCCTCCGGACTCCAAGCTGTCCTGCGACTAGAGGCTGGGGGCAGGGAGGCGGGAATGGGGGACTCGATGTTCAATGGGTCCCGAGTTTCAGTCCAGCATGATGAGAAAGCTCCGGAGATGGATGGCGGCGATGGTTGCACAACTATATATGAACGTACTTAATGTCACTGCGCTGTAAATGTAAAAATGGTCGCAATGGTAAATTTTATGTAATATGCATTTCACCACAATAAAAACAACAGAGCCAAACAAAAATCTTTCTTTAAATGTTTTAAAAATTTTATTGATTTATTTTGAAAGAGACAGAGAGAGTGAGGGGGGAGGGGCAGAGACAGAGAGGGAGAGAGAGAATCCCAAGGAGACTCCATGCCCAGCAGAGAGCCCGAGGTGGGGCTCGAACCCATGAACCACTAGATCGTGACCTGAGCGGAAATCAAGGGTCAGACACTCAACTGACTGAGCCACTCAGGCGCCCCAAAACAAAACTCTTCGAAGCCCTCCTTGACTCGTGGCTACCTCAGTCTCTCCTCCCCAGTTCACTCTGTTAAAGGTCGTGCTTAGTTTTCACTCCACGGAGGTTCTGCAAACGTTCATATGCTCCAGCATCACCAGGAGCAACCAATTCCCGAGTCCCACTCCCTTTTTTAGTCTGGGAGCGGGGCCTGGAATCTGCCTTTAAACAAACTTCCCCACATAGTTCATGGGGGTGGGCTGCGGACCGTACTTGGACAGACACTCCCTTGCAGCCTCTTTCGTTTTGTCCCTTTGTTTCCTCTCCACGACCCCTGTCCCTGCCCCGGCTGGCCCTCATCACCTCACACCTGGATTACGGCAACAGCTGGCCTGCCTTTGGCTAGCCTTTCTCTGCTCGAGCCTCCCCAGCTGCCAGCACCCATCTTCTGCAAATATCTTTGGCATCACATCACTTCCCTGCTGAGAAGCCTACCATGGCTCCCTCAGCCCAATTAGGTCCTATCTCAATTCATTTGCCCGGGAGCCAGCCAAGTTGCCCTCCCATCCTCCCTCTTTCCTCGTTCCCTGTTCGCTCCCGTCCCTGCAGGCTTTTTAATCTTATGTGAGCCCCTCTGCTAGTTTGGGGTGGTCTCCTTTCTACCCGCCCCTGAAACACTTGTGCTTACACAGGAGGAATTATAAAAGCTGTTGAGATTCGGGGCACCTGGGTGACTAAGTTGGTTAAATGACCGGCTCTTAGTTTCGGCTCAGGTCATGATCTTGGGGTTTGTGAGTTCGAGCCCCACGTCGGGCTCTGTGCTGACAGTGAGGAGCTTATGGGATTCTCTCTCTCTCTCTGCCCCTCCCCTGCTTGTGCTCATTTCCTCTCTCTCTCTCTCTCAAAATAAATGTTAAAAAAAAAAAAAAAAAACTTTAAAAAGGGCGCCTGGGTGGCTCAGTCGGTTAAGCGTCCGACTTGGGCTCAGGTCATGATCTCACCGTTCATGAGTTCAAGCCCCGCGTCGGGCTCTGTGCTGATAAGTTGGAGCCTGGAGCCTGCCTCGGATTCTGTATCTCCCCCTCTCTCTGCCCTTCCCCTGCTCGTGCTCTCTCTGTCTCTCAAAAATGAATAAACATTTAAAAAACGGAAAGGACCTGTTGAGATCCTCTGTCCACATTCTCAATGTGTCTGTCTCCCCTCCCCACCAGCGCTGGCTCTGCCATTCACTAGCTACGTGACACGGGGCAAGCTGCTTCACCTTTCCATGCCTCAACTTAACATCATGTTCTCATCTGCAGAATGGGGGATCTTAACAGTCCATCGTCATAGGTTTGTGGAAAGGATCAAAAGAGGCAATGGATGTAAAAGGGCTTAGAACAGTGTCAGCCACAAAGAAAATGCCATGTAAGTGTTAGCTATTATTACTAATTATTCTTATGATGACCCTTCCAGCCAGCTTCTCCCTGGAAACCACTTTTGCTTGGAAGGGCTAACGGAGGGAGTTCACTATCAAACCCTGCCTGATCTAGCAGAGGTGGTTAAATATTAAGTATTTGGGTTCCAGTGAGCTTCTCTGCCTCAGACAACCTGAGGACTGGGCTGTCTACAAATCTTTAATTATGTTCATTAATTTCTAACCAACTAGGAGGAGAGGGGGTGAGATTTGAAAGCAAGATTGTTCCAGCATACGTTCGATGATGTTAGGACAACTTCAAAATACCCTAAAGGGACGGTGGGTTGGGTGCCGTCTTTCCGATTATCTTTCTAGAATCGTCCCTACACTCCAGGTCCCAACTGCCCAGCTTCCTGATCTGCTTGTTCCTCGGGTTCCTTCTGGGAGCCCAACCGGGAAAGCCTTTCTCGGTGGTAGTTCCCAGCCTGAGAGCTTTGCACCTTGTACCCCAGTAGGCCTTGTCTGTAAATAATCTACTGCCCACGTTTCAGTTCTACTTTTCAAATCCACCTCAATGTTTTTGTGGTAAATACAATGAAATCCTTTACGAGCGTTACTGAATTCACAGTCACTGTCATTAAGTGTTCTCTCTCACTCTCTCAATGAATACTAAAAGTTCAACTACTGTTGGGTTGAGGGAAGTCTGAGAATATTTATGACATTTTATTTATTTATTTTTAATTTGTTTTAAGTTCATTTTGAGCATCAGCAAGAGAGAGAGAGAGAGAAAGAGAGCGAGCGAGCACGAGAAAGTGGGGTGGGGGCAGAGAGAGGGAGAGAGTTGAGAATCCCAAGCAGGCTCCACACTGTCAACATAGAGCCCGACGTGGGGCCCAAACCCGTGAACCGTGAGATCATGACCTGAGCCGAAATCACGAGTTGGCCGCTCAACCGACTGAGCCACCCAGGCGCCCCTGACATTTTAAAAGAGCCCTTTGTTCTCACAAAAGCTGGGAACCACTGTCCCATGGGGTACGTGGGAGCTGTGGGGAGTAGCATCGAGCCCTCTGGCTCTCAGTTTTCCTGCCTGGCAAATGGAGTAAATCATAACTGCCCCTTTCTGTAAGATTAAAGAAACAGAATGTTCCGCAATCATGAGGAGGTGCGCAGAGCGGCGTGCTTGTGATTCTCATCGATGTTCTGGGGAGGGCTGCCGCGAGGATCCGATGAGATAAGAGATAGAAGGGTTCTGGGAGAGGAGGCAAGTCCGGGCAGGGGAGCACCAGCGCTGCTGTTTCTCTTGTTCTTTTCCTTGTTCTGGGTCCAGAACCCCAAAGCCCGTGAAGGGCTTTCCGGGAGCAGTGTGTTCTTTTGCCGCTCCCCACCCCGCTCCCCACCCCGCCTTGGTTTTCTGTGGAGCAACAACAAAGAGCTGCTCCTGTATGTGACTAACAAACAGCCGCAAAGTTCCTCTTATCTAGTCTAGCAACCACTGTGGCCTCAGAAGTTGTAGTGTTTGTCTCTGTTTGGTTGGAGTTGCCTAGGAAACCAAGTTGTTCTCTCTTTCCCACTCTGTGACCGTGGGCCAGTTTTTCTTCCCCCTTTTCTTGCAGGGAAGGGCTGGATGACTGAGGAGGGCCGTGTGTTTGCTGAGCCATTTTCTGGGTTTCTCTTTTGCAACTGTGGGTTCGTGTTTGGCTGGAGAGTGGGTGTGGGAAGTCTACAGATGAACGGAAGAGTCGACAAGTCCCTGAAGGCTTCTTGAAGGGGGGGGGCGGGGCTTGGGACCTAGTAGGAGCTGGGGAGAGCCGTGTTTGGGTCATGGTGGCTGCCCGGTCCAAAATGTGTTCTAGCAGCTGTGAAGTGTGCGTGCTGTGATCAAATCAGCAGGTGTACACAAGGAACTTGGCATCAGGAGCAGAGAGGTTAGAAGCAGGTGGGGAAACTGGGATTCGAGAGGCCAGCCAGGCAGGGGCTGTTAAGTTCTGAAGAAGAGTTCTGGCAATTGGAAAAGAAGAGACCATCACGTATGACCACTGCAGTGACGGAACCCTCGCATTTTGAATATATTTGGGCAGCGATTGGCACAAGGGACAAGGGCGAAGACCTCTTGGTCCTTGAGGTTTGCGGTTCAGGAAAATCAGGGGGTTGTGTTAAATTTCAAGTGGCAAAGGCACAGGTGTAGATGCTAGCTGAAGCTGAGAGTGAACGGGATCATTCCCCGGGGTACACGGTGGGGCTCAGTACACAGCTCAATGTCTCTGGTGGCTCCAGGGTCGGGTGTGGTGGAGGAGGCATGGAATAACTCATGGACAGAATCAGAGAAATGGCAAGACTCTGGATACCACAGCCCTGGGGCCAGGGAAAGGGTGATGTGTGAGAACGGACCCCACAGAGAGCCAGAGGAAGGCAGCAGAGTCAGGATCCTTCAACCTGGCCATGCGCGCACGGCTGGTCGGTTTCGGGGAGCCAATGTTCAGCGGTGACAGGTGCAAGGGCAGGGATCCCAAGCATCGTTCCTTAGAGGAGGGGATTCTGGTTTGGGCACTGCAAATGTTCTGTGCCCTTTTCTCACGAGGGTCCTCTTAAGCTCCTTTGCCAAGGTTAAGGGTCTCATGTGGGTGGATTGGTATCAAGGAGAATGCACGAGGTAACCTGATGATGTTTTCAGGAGAGGGAAGAGGCCCACTCGTGTTTATTTAGTTCCCTCCTGTGAATACCCTGCCCTTTTCTTTTGGGCCCTCTTGGGGTCCCCTTCCTCCCAAATCAGCCCCTTTAGTTGAGGTTGTGTGTTAGCGGTCACCTCGCAACTCGCTCTGGAGCTGTCTTATGAAAGCCAGGAGTGGGACAATAGGGATAGATGTGGGGTTGAGTCCCTCAGTTTGCCATAATAGCTGTATGGCTTTGGGCAAGTCCCTGACAATGTCACAGCCTCAGCCTCCTCACCCCGTACGATGGGGTGTTGACGGTTCTGCAAGGTCACTGGCCTGCCACTTAGGGGGTGCTTGTGAATGTTCAGCGAGTCAGAGAAACAGAGCCCCTAATCATGCCAGGGACACCCCTAGCATCTGCTCTATTTACACTCAGATGTCAGGTTTATTTTTAGAAAAAAAAAAGGAGCCAAGTTTATTGAAATTTCAAGCTACATTTGAAAAATCCAAATCCAAATCCTGGAGACATCTATCAGGATAAGGTGTCAGAAACTGGAACGTGTTATCTGCCACAGAACCCCCTAGACACAAGCTCCCTGAGCACATCACCCAGGCACCGTCGGATCAAAGCCATCCCCTCGTCCATCCCTTGTCCATGAGGGGACACCAGCAAGCCAATCATGCCGTTCACTCGCAAGTTTTCCACAAACATCAAAACAGAAGTTTCTCGATGACAATGTGAAGTCCCAGCTGCTCTTCTCTGAACCCCATTCTATGTAGTCAGCACCAGCGAATGGTGGGTTTGGCATTCGGATGAGGACCTCACGCGTCTTCGGCGGGGGTGGAGGGGCACATGGGGCAAGGGCTGCAGCAGCAAGGCATCCGTGGCCGCGTTCAGAGGCTGGCCCTCCTCCCTGCCTTTTCTCTTTAGTCGTACTTAACCTAAAGGACACACTGGATCGACTTGGTAAATGAACACAAAGAACTAGCCTTAAGAGATAAAGGGCCAGATGATACTCCCAAAGCCGGTTCCCAAAGCCGGTTAGGCCCTTCAACACACAGATGTGTGTGTGTGTGTGTGTGTGTGTGTGTGTGTGTGTATACATCACTACACTAAGATATAGATCTAGCCCTATGGGTATATATACGCATGTATGGCTATATAGAAAAACTATGCCAATACTAACCAAACAGAACTTTGTAAGCGGTCATCCCAAAGCTGTAATCCCACACTGGGCCGTGCGCAAAGCCATGCATTAGACCATATGAACCAACAGAAGGCCGACTTGGCTCAATCTCTCCTATCTGTTGTCCTGCCTTGGTGAGGCAGGGGAGACGAGAGAGGTTGCCTCTGCTCAAAACACGAGTGGCTTCTTCATAGGAGCAGTTGATGTCAGGTGAAGCTGCTGAAGATGGCCATGGAAATGAAAAACAGACCCCTTATGCTTTCTGGAGTAAACTGGCGTCACATCTTACACTACCTTTCTCCTTTGCCAGTTGTGGCTAAGTTGCCCAGGCCCCAGGAGCCCCTAGGGCACGATGGCATTAGAGGCTCATTGGCTGGGGGTGACGTGGCCCCACGCAACGCAGCCTCCAGAGACCTGCTCTTTGTCAGGGGTCTGTCACTGGAGTGGACCCAGGTGGCCATGTCCTTAGGACATCTCTTGGCACCAGCTATGCTAGGTGTAAAGTTCTCCACGTGAGATGACGCTTGGGGAACCAAAAACAAACCAGAAAGAACTAGGTAGAACAAGTTTAGTGGCTCTGCCCACCCTGAGGACAGAGCCACTTACACCGCAGAACCACCGGGGGCCTCAGGTGCTTGTGGGGTTTCCGGAACAGGCTCTTCGGGGCTCAGACGGGACTGGAACTTCTCCAGCTGCTCCGGGCTTGCCAGGGTCTTCAGGAGGGTGTTCTCACGCTCCAGCTGGGAGTTCTTCTCCACCAGCTCCCGGATCTGCTCCTTCAGGACCTCCACCTCCTCTCTGACTGCGTACATCAGATGATTCTTCACCAGGTCCTGCCACAGAGGGGAATCACAACAAAGCCATCCAGGGGCCGTCGTGGCCCCTCTGCAGCACCGTCACCGTGCCGTCGGGGCCCCCGCATCATCCGTCGTGCCACTGACCGTTCCCCCCACCCCGGCCTCCCCTCTCGGCATGCTGGCCTTGTAGCCCTATTCCTCCCTTTCTCCAAAGCCCTTACGCCCACTCAAGAGAGCTGCCTGACTGGAACATGCCTGAGCTTGGAGCCCAGCTCTGAACTACACAGGATGCCCTCCGCAAGTTTCCAGTAACTTCCAACGCTGGCCACTTAGGAGCCTTCTGGGCGCAACTTCTGCTGGTTGCTGGCAGTCAGCTCTACCCGTTTCCACAGAAGGTCCCGTTGCTGGCCCACCGCCTCCCAAGGAGGACCTGCTGGGCACCCCACAGAGTTTGCAGTACACATCTTCCCCAGGAGAACAGAATGGACTCTTCTGGAGTCTCCTCTCCAAATAACCCAGCACACCGGGGTCCAGACACCGGGGTCCAGACAGGACACTGGTGGCTCTGGGGGAAGGTGCGGGGACTGCCGCATCCTCTCTGAATCTGCTGACTGCACCGGGAGCAGGGAACTGTGTCGCTGGGCACCAGGGGCACAGTGAAGTGGTTGCTAACTGCTGGAGGCCCCAACCTCCTGCAGCCATATTGGCTGCTCGGTGGAGTATGACCTCTACCTGGTTCAGAGAGGGAGAAGGGGTGGGGTGCTCTGCTTCCTGTTTCCTCCCCACTCCTGACCCCAGCCCAGGCTCTGCGGAGGCTCTGCAGTGCAGTTGCATCCAATGAGCGCTCTGGCCCCTGCCAAATGCAGGGCTGCAGACAAATGCAAGAGTCTGAGCTCCCTGCCCTGCCCAGGAGGGAGCTGGAGGCTGCAAAGAGAGGGAGGAGGACGGGAGGGGGTCCAGCAACAGCAGACTGCAAATGCCCTAAAAGGTGCCGCTCTACTGGGACTCTACTTAGGGGCTCCAATGGCTTAGGAAGGAGGCCGTTGGCTTCCTCAGGCTCTTGCCTACAGGCTTTTGCACCCACCCCCTCAGTCCTGCCCTGAGTTACATAAGCAGCAGCTATGTCAGGGGACGGGAATGACGCAGTGATGCCACTCACCATGGCCTGCTCGATCTTGTTGTCTATGGCCACCACGCTGGCTCCAGAGGCACTGCCAAGACAAAAAGCAAAGCAACCGCGTTACCCACTTGGTTCCACTCGGAGTACCTGGCAGCTGCAGCCAAAGTCCTCCATCTGCCCCAGCTCTTCCTCTCTCCTGCCTCCCTGGCCCGGAGCCCCGGGCACTTTGTCCCCAGGCTCCTGCAGGAAGCTGCACCTCCCCACCCGGGCCGGCTCCCCGCCGCAGCCGCCCAGGGCTCCGCGTGGAGGAGCGCGCAGGTCCCGGGGCGCTCCGGCCGGCGTGGCCTGCTCGGCCGGCCCAGGCGACAGGCAAACAATGGGGGCGCGCGGCCCAGGGAGTCTCCCCCGCCGCCGGCCCGTTCCAGCGCCCGCCCAGAAGGTCCCGGGCGAACCTACCGCGCTCTGAAGCTAGCTACGAAGTCCTTCTCGGCTCGGAAGCTTCCGGCCTGCTCCCCAGCAGCGCACGGCGCGCGGCCAGCCCCCTGCCCGGCCCTGCCCAACCCCGCCGCCCCTCTGCCTCCGGCTGCCTCCGCCTCGGGCTGCAGCAGCTCGTTCTCACGGCGCAGCGGCCGCAGGGACGCTCCGTCGGCGGATCCCGGCGCGGCGGTGACCCCCCTCCCTGCGTCCCCTACCCCCGCCCCTTCCCAGGATGCTGCACCGCGGGGAACGGGGACCGGCGGCGCACGGCTCGCTCAGAGATCCCGCTCGCAGCCCAGCCCCCGCCGGTGTCTCGGCTCAGGACCTGAGGCCAGTGGTTACCTGTTATCCAGCTTAACGGAAACCACATCCCCTCCAAGCAGGGAAGAGAAGAAGGAGATGTTGAAATTGTGCAGCTGATAGACCGCCACCTCCATGGGGGTCTGATACATTTCGGCGTTCATGGCTCAGGCTGCCTGGGCGGGCTAGGCGGCTGGCGGCTGCTGGCGCGCTGCACGGGGCTGGGCTCTGCGAGTCCCGCCGAGGAGCTAGGAGCGGGGCGAAGGCTGCCGATCGGACCCAAAGCCAGGCAGGGGCTTCAGAGTTGAGGGGAAGTGCTCGAGGGGTGTCACCTAGTGTGTCACAAACTCCACAGCCGCCAGTCCAACCCAGACTCGGAGATATTTCGGCTCCTGCTTCTTTATATAGGAGGAGCCGGCTGCGTCACATGGCGTCAGGGGCCATGCAAATGAGTCCTGTACCGGGCTTTGTGGTCCAGTTAAACCACATCCCCTCCCTGAACCTTAAGCTAGGACTGTAAACAGTTCAGCACTTTCTTGTGCCAACTGGCATCTCCAGAGAGGGCTCTGGAGATTGGTAAAAACCAAACCGGAGCTGATTCTTGGAGAAAGAAGTCCAAACACCCTAACAAGAGCAGAAATCATTCAGTAAAGGGTGGCGCTGGTGTCCAAAGCTCTTCTTCAGGTGTCAGCCGGCACACCCGCATGGCTTTGCAGTGCCATCACACACCAGGCTCCCTGGGTGCCCACCCTCACCATCAGGAGCCTCGCCTTCTGGCCGCCACCTGCCTCCTCAGCTGCTCTCCTGCACATATACTTTGTCGCCTGCACGTCCCCTCACCCAGCCTGTTGGCCTGCACCCCGGCCCAATACACTCCCCTCCTCCTCCTGTGGATGTCCCCCTCTGGGAACTGACACATGCACAGATCTGTGACTCGCTTGGGATGTGCACTGGGCTGAACTAATCTGGGCACCCTAGTGTGCATGTAGGGAGAGGAGAGTGTCCAAGAACTCCGGTGAGTGGGGGAACATGAACCAGGGGGAGTTTGGGGGCCAGGTGGGTGACAGAGGAGATCGGGGAGGAGAAGGTAGGGGAATGAGTGCTGGAGTGACCACAAGACGGACCCTCTTCCTTTGATCTCCATGCCCTACTCTGTAGAGAAAATATCTTCCACATTATCCGGGATTTCACGTCTCTATTTTTAAAAAAACAAGATTTCATTACTTTCCTATAAAACAGCAAACTGCAAACCAAGGCTATATTATAAATCATCCCAGGAAAACACCTGCTCTCTGATTCGCCCTGCCACAGGTAAAAGAGGCTACACTTCAGGAATAAACAGATTACATGTTAAAAGGAAAAGGAGGCGGTTGTTGCCTACCAAGAGTTACATATGTTTCCATCAAAATATATTTTCCTTCTTTTCAGCCTCAAGCCGAAAAATAAAAGTCTGCAACGGCTAGAGATCCTGTTCTCCTGCTCTTTCCTAAGTGAGGCCACCTGGTGGAAAGAGGCGGAATTGCAGCCAGAAGAAGCTAGCTAGACAGAACAAGGGACAGGTGATGACGCAATGGCAAGGATTATTGACACCGACTCAAGGCCGTGAGGAGAACATCGGGTTCCACCACATACACAATAGTTTGGATGAAGTTGGGGCCAGTAGCCATGAATCAGTTTGTGATTCAGGCAGTGGGCCAAAGAAATACCCTAATGCAATCATGCTCCTGGAAAAGTACTGGGGCCTCTTATCAGCGAAGAAGGTAATTACTATTTTGCCTCAGGCTATTTCTCCTAACCAGGTGCCTGGCACTGACAGCCTGGCCAAGGCCCCAGTTCAGCCCAGTCTTAAGGCCTTGATTTTCTCCAGGCCGCTGGTGCCGTTGTGCCACCAAACAGCCAACATTTTTGCCACTGTGACATGGGGCTCCTACTGGACCCCACAGGTGGTAACACATGCACAAAGGGCCATTCTACTTGCAAAGGGCTGACGATAGAACTATCTAAGAGAACCTACTGTGCATGGGCCCAAGAGAGTGTATTTCTTCACCCTTGTTTAGGTGGGAGATAATCCCAGTCTCTGGATATTATGTTACCTTTTAGGTCATAAATTCTCCCGACTTCAGTATTTGCACTAAACTGTGTAGTTGGCAGAACAAAGCACAGACTATATTTATAGGTCATCAAGAACACTAGCTGAGGAAAAAAAAATACTTTCTTAAATCAGAAGCTTAATTGATACTGGAATTACCTGATAGAGTAATCTGCCCTCTGTGCCACAGAGAGCTTTCTTGGCCCCAGGAAAGAGTCACAGAGCTTTCACTGGCTTGTAAATCTTTCCTCAACTATTGCTACTCACCCCCAAGATTCCAAGGGAGATGATGAAAAGAAAGAGGGAGAGAGAAATAAGCTGGGTTGGCAGAGGAAAAACACCACCAGGGAGACAAGGCATAGGACAGAAGAAAAAATAGCTCCTTCCATGGGGACTCCCTTATATGGAGCCAGAGGCAGAGAAACCAAGGTAGTTCGGGAAGGGAAAGGAAGATAAGTTGCTAGCGATGTTGCGTTTCAATTGTATGGTAGTTATGCTTCAATGAAAAATAAGCTGAGTTTGGGGCACCTGGGTGGCTCCGTCTGTTGAGTGTCTGACTTCGGCTCAGGTCATGATCTCACAGTTTGTGAGTTCAAGCCCCGCGTCGGGCTCGCGGCTGTCAGCATGCAGCAGGCTTCTGATCCTCTGTCCCCTCCTCTCTCTGCCCCTTCCCCGCTCATGCTCTCAGTCTCTAAACAATGAATAAACATTAAAAAGAAAAGAAGACTCTCTTTAAGAAAATAAACTGAGTTTGAGACCCACTGACGGTAATGTCTACCATTAAGTGAGCATCATTTGTGGGCCAGACATTTGTACCAGCTGCTCCACAAAGCCTGTGGTGTAGGCTCTGTTACCATCATTTCACAGATGAAGAAACCAAAGGTCTGAGAGGCTACCTTGCCCACGGTAGTACAGCTAATACATTACAGAGCTGGGACTCAATCCAGGTCTTCCAGGCCCAGAGACCAAGTTTGTTCCTACAGCACTTCGGAGTGGGGTAGGGGGTAGGTGTGTTGAATAAGTGAATCAATGCAGTTGGGGGGCTGGGTTGGAGGTGCCCGGAAAGCAGTAAGGAAGAAGAAAGGATGAGGAGCAGGACATGTGCCCCTAGGATGCCAGCTGCAGTACCGTTAGAGAATGGTCCAGAGGCTGACTTTGAGCTCCGTCAGCACAGCCCGCTTTGCTGATGCTCGTGGCAAGGGACAGCAGCATCGGGGACCAGAAGAATATCCAAAGTGTCCGAGTAAACTTTATAGGAGGGCTGGACTCACCCACATCATTTCATTTTTTAATGCTTTTTTTTTTTAATTTCTGAGAGAGAGAGAGAGAGAGAGAGAGAGCACCAGCATGAGCAGGGGAGGGTCAGAGAGAGAGGGACATACAGAATCTGAAACAGGCTCCAGGCTCTGAGCTGGCTGTCAGCACAGAGCCCGACGCGGGACCCGAACCCACGAACCGTGAAATCATGACCTGAGCCGAAGTCGGCCGCTTAACCGACTGAGCCACCCAGGCGCCCCTCACCCACAACATTTCAAAAGGCAGCCACACAGTCCACAAAGAAAGCTCGCTCTGTCTAGGAAATATTAATCCAGCCTGGTGGCTCCCGCAGTGGAAATACGTAGTCCTGGGGTATCCGATCCCCAAATAAAGTAAGTAGTCTGAGAAGAAATAATCACGGTCCAGGCAAACCTCCACTTTCCGTGGCCCCGCTAACTGGCATCCTTAATTAACTTTTTGTTGTTGTTTCGTACTCCTGCTGTGCTCAGCATTTAGGAGAATGAAGTGAGCCACAAGAAAACAAGCTCCCATCGGGGATTTAGTTTTACAAAACAACTTTGAAAAGAATCTCTCATCGCCTCGATACCTCTGGTTTTGCCCGCTGCCAGCCAAGTGACAAGTGATCACCTTGAGGCCTTAGGATCCACCATTAGCAAACAGTGTAACAATGGCTGGATCCCAGGATCCCAGAGCTCGGGAAGGCAAGACAATGGACATAAATGTCCCTGTAGAGAGATTTGTCAAACAAGGGTAGGTAGGAGGGGGAGAAGGGAAGAAGCAGGAGGACTCCAGAAGGTTTTCTGCTTAACCCCTGGCACACTAGAAAATTCCTCTACCCAGAATATCTGCATCAAACCTCACAGTGAGAGGAGGCTTGTGCTGTACGAGGTATCTATGATCTGATCTAACTTTTCTGAGAAAGTGCTGATCCACGGGGCTCTCTGAGTCCCTATGTCCTCTGGAGGTGGGCCCCAAGCAGGGAACGTGGGCTAGGGATTCACCAGACCAGCGACCTGTGTGCATGTATCCAAATTCCCTTTCTTCTATCCTACACGCGACAGGCTGGGCTGGACCCAGAGCCAGCACAGCAACAGCGGCTGGCTAATGAGCCAGGTCCTTTGCTGGCTCACAGGTCTAGCCCCTGTGGCCACGGGATTCGGCAATTAAACAGACACAGCTGCCCCCTCCCTCTCTCAGAGGCGACTTCTAGATGCAGGGTGGCATACGGGAGGACAGGGCCAACTCCCTCCATTTTAGGAGGGCCTGGAAGCCGACTTCCTTGAGCTGGACGAAGTGTCTCAGCATTCTCACCAGTCTGTTCTACTTCAAAAGCCAGACTCTCTAGGACAAGAGCGCTTCCTACTTGGGGTTCCCACGGGACAGGCGGGACAGAGACTGGGTAGTTTGGGCCACAGAACGCGTGGGCCGGATCTCAGCAGGGTGATGAGGGGTGGGGAGCCGACTCAGGGTGGGTGAGGTAGGGCTGGGGGTGGTGATGAGGGGGAACATCTCACTTCCCTTTTTGTCACACTTGAAGCATTGTGCACCACGCAGCCCAAAGGAAACTATTTATAGGCAAGTCTTCCTTATTTTCTACAGGGAATGTTCCACCCAAAGATTCGGCAATGGTGCCAGCAAAACACAGGGTCCTGTGTCAGGAGAAGCGGAAAAAGACACGATGTGAGAGGTGCGGGATAAGCCACAAAGCAAACACAGGGTTAGGAGCTGAAAAAGGAAATCAAAAAGGATATTGAGCACCACTGGAGCGTTAGCGCAGTTAATGGGGCGGCTGCAAACCAGCCCTCCCCTCTTATTCCTCCACCCGGCCCCCTTCCGGCTGAAGCTCTGGCTACTTCTAATTACTTACTTGTCCCTTTTTCTGAAGAGGCTGGGGGAATAAGGAGGCTGAAATGCCATCGTTTAATTTGTCCTTGCTTCTGTCTTATCTTCTCTCTTCCCCTCTGCTTCCCCTCCAGTGTGGAAGACTTAGAGACAGGAAGGCCACTGCCACTTACATCGCTACTTTGGCTTCATGGAAAATCCCCAAGTCCAGAAGGAGGGAAGCAATAAGGAAAGACAGGGACAGAGAGAGGGCCTTGTCCTCTGTGGGTCATGTGAACTGCCCTGCATGGCCAAGGCCCAGAACCCCGACTCTTGGGGGGTGGGCAGGAAAGTGGTGGGGGACGATGTGGACGCAGATGCAGAAGGCAATGGTAGGAAGGACCCCAAGGAGAGCCCTGGTGGAGATGGCCACTCTCTTGGAGAAGCAGCTTTAACAACCGATTTGGGCCAAGCCCTGACACCAAATGACGACAGGAGCAAATGAATCGTGCCTTTCAGCTCCCTCTGGGACAGGGTCCCATGTGAGCTGCACAAACAATCTCTGAGTGACACTAGGGATGACAGGCAGAACCAAACCCCATTCTGACAGGGCGGTCCACCCGCTCACCCTCATTCAGAGAAGTTCAAAAAGCGCTCTTGTTGAATCATCTTGGTCACCCCAACTTTGGTGGTTAACTCTGAGGGGAGGTGGTTCCTCCCAGTGTCTCAGCAAGACTGGAAGTACTGGCAACGTTAGCCAGGAATGCTGTTTAGTTCAGTGGATCTTAAATCTCATGAACCTTGTGTCAATATTTATGCCTGTCTCCTTTCCCCTTATGCCTCGCAGCTGGGAAAATTGACCTCCATCATTTTTCCAAGCCCTCTTCTCATTTTCCACCCTCCCTATTACCCATCTCCTAGCATGGAACAGATATTCCTGAAAAAGAGACTGCAAAATTAACCTTGGTCAATAGAATCGCTGCCTCCTCCTCCTCTTCCCTCTCCACGTTGCCATTATCATTCAATTCAAGTCAGTTCGGGTTCGACTCAATTCAATTCAGAATTGACTGAATGCCTATTTAAAGCTCAAGGCCCTTTGGGGGAGGGATTTAAACAAACAAACAAATAAACAAAGTTTTGACAAGTCAAAAATTGTGCTTCCTTCCAGAATATCCAGGGCCTGCAGCAAATTTGTGAGTCTCTACTGGATTAGATCTCAGTGAAATATGTCTGCTTCAGGAAAAAAGCCCAGGACTTGAGGGTGTCTGGAAGGGTAGCCTGGGGTTCGGGAGGGCCACAACCACTGCCATCCCTGGGCATCACTTCATTCCTCAGAACTGGCTGTGCTTTTACCCCACCCTGACCTTTGGGCCCTGCCCATTTAGGCAGGGATAACACAGCAGCTGCAAAGCTTGGACTTTCCGACCTAAGTAGCTGCTCTGACCTTGTAGCCTAAGTGAGAGGGCCGCTCACTGGGATTCTCCTCCTTAACCCTCAGCGTTTGTAAACTAAGGGGTCTGTAAACCTTGTTTGTAAACAAAGCATAGATATCTGCTCTCTGCGTTACCACTCCCTTCCTTCTGAGAGGGGTGTCTGTGTTTAGGGTGGAGGTCACCTCTACCTGCCAACCTCTTGGCCTTCCTTCTTTGGCCAGCTCCTCTGGATCTTAACCTTGGTTAGGGTTAACCTTGGGAGGCTCACCCTCCCAAGCCTGCACAGCTTCAGGCAGGCAGACGGCCTCCCCTCCTCCAGTCGCAGCCCCCTCCCTGGGAATCCTAGCGCACTACAGCCTGCCCAGGGGCTGGGGGCGAAAACAGCAAGCACACGGCTGCCCTTCACATTTGCACCAGCCCTCCGCCAGCCGACCCAAGCCAGGGAGACACTGGCAGGGTCTCTCCCCGTCCCTTCTGCTCTGTGGAGCAGCCCCAAGGGCTAAAATTCCAAGCCGTTTTTTCTTGGCAGTTGCCAGGCCTACCTTGAGTGGTATGTGAAGGACTGAGGGCTATTGGCAATGCTTGGAAGACAAGAACCGGGAGGATGTCTCTGGGAATGCTGAGCTGGCAACAAGCGGCCTGTGAAGAGGCCAGGGGCTCCACGGTGGGGCACCCGGCTCCATTGCGGGCCCTCATATAGACAGGGCTCCTGGGGAACAAAACGCTGGTAATAATGCCGGCCTCTTTAGGCCGCTTGGGCTCCTGGGCCACGATGGGCAAGCGTTATGAGCCTCCCAAGGCTCTTGCGTTGTACACCCCAGGCCTGCGCTTACCTCATAGCAGAGCTATTCACCAAGGGCTCGCTCACTTGAGGCAGCTCCCTGATCCTCTGTGGTGGTGGGATTCTCTGACTTGTGAAGAGAGGCTCTGCAGATTTCAAAAGGCCCCCCCACTCTCCAGCTACCCCCAGCCCTGGAGCTTCCTGGATGGAAAGGAGGCAGTCTGGCTTCGGTGAGGCCAGTGTCAGGAGAGGGCGGGAGACACGCTACTCGCTCCACGGAAAGGAAGGAGCGATACAAGGCGAAGCTCCTCCCTGGGCAGCCTCCCGCACCCCCCCCGCAGCCATGGGAACACTGCCAGGAAGCTCAAAAGAGTGTTTGTTGGGAGGGTTAAGGAAGGCCTCCCAGCTCGGTTTGACAATTGCTGACAAGGAATAGACACACTTATCAGGAAGAAAGAGAAGTACAGAGGCACACACATCCATGCGAACATTCTCTCAGCCTTTCGCCAAGTCTCATTCACAGAGATAGGCAGGAGAAGAACATCATGCATATTTCCCGCCCCCCCCCTCTCTGTCTCTCTCTGTTTCTCGGCTGTTGCCAGCTTCCTCCTGACTCCAAAGTAGTAAGACAACAGGACATGGCAAGATGACAAGGCAGGACACTGTAGACCAAGCCAGAGTATCAAGAGACACAGCCTTGGGAGCGCCTGGGTGGCTCAATTTGTTGTGTCTGACTCTTGATTCCGGCTCAGGTCATGATGTCACAGTTTGTGAGTTTGAGCCCCGCATTGGGCTCTGCACAGACAGTGCAGAGCCTGCTTGGGATTCTCTCTCTCTCTCTCAAAAATAAATAAATAAACTTAAAAAAAAAAAAAAAAGACGCAGCCTTGGCCCTCCCTGACATCCAGGGCCAGCTGCGTGCTGCGCAGAGTCCTAGGTGATAGGGTTCTTGGGAGAAGTGTGAAGAGGCCGTCAGATGGGTACAGGGGGAACCCGTCGAAGCCTCCCACTGTACACCAGGAACAGGAAGCCCAAGTTTTAAAGATGTCGATCACACATTAAAAGAAAAATAAAAACAAGCACTGTTTGTATGCAAGCAGTCCTATGAACGCCAAAGAAATGATTCTCACAGGCTCCTCATGAAGACCGTTCTAACTAGAGCTGGTTCCTGGCACAGATGCTGTATGTGACTGGCTCCCTGAGAAATGTGATTTGAAGGGCACTCAGAAAAAATCCTCTCAGTACGCGATGTCTGCCTGACCTAGCTGCTGTACTGCCTAACAACATCACCGTCCAAGTCAAACTCTTGGGTTCTAATGATCATTCCTAATTTGAAGAATTAGGAAAGGGTTTGTTGTTGTTGTTGTTGTTGTGTTTTTTGTTTTGTTTTGTTTTGTTTTTTTGTGTTTTTTTGGGTGTCTCCATGAAAAAGCCCTGGGAAAATGTCACATTCTGCCATGACTGGTTTACCCATACTTAAGTATGAACTCAATCTTCATATTATTTTCAATAGAGTGGTCAGGGGCAGATCAGCACTGGAAGACAACCAGACACACAGCAGGTAAACCTTGCCGGTGGGCTGCAGAGGGAAAGAAATGGGTCCTTATGAGGTTCTTATTTTTTTTTTTATTTAAAAAAATTTTTTTAATGGGTATTTATTTTTAAGACAGAGAGAAAGAGAGAGAGAAAGAACACGAGTGGGGGAGGGGCAGAGAAAGAGGGAGATCCAGAATCTGAAGCAGGTTCCTGGCTCCTTCCTAGCTGACGGCAGCAAGCGTATGTGGGGCTTGAACTCACAAGCTGTGAGATAATGACCTGAGCCAAAGTTGGACACTTAACTGACTGAGCCACCCAGGTGCCCCAAGGCTCTTAATTTTTTTTTAATGTTTATTTATTTTTGATAGAGGGAGACAGAGGATCCAAAGTGGGCTCTGTGCTGACAGCAGTGAGGCCTACGGGCTCAAACTCATGAACTGTGAGATCATGACCTGAGCCGAAGTTGGACGCTCAACTGACTAAGCCACCCAGGCGCCCCCCCCCCCTTTATGAGGTTCTTAATATCAGAATCACCCTGGGGGTAGCTTGTAGAGAATATGGATGTCCTGGGTGTCAGCCCTAGAAAATCCGGTGGAATAGTGTGTGGCTTGTGAAGGGTATTTTCAGATGGTTTGGATGCAGCTCTTCTGGTCTCAGTCCATGGAACTCCCTTTGGGAACCACTGGCTTAAAAGTGACAGCCAAGACAGGGTCTACCCAAAGACTCCCCAGAGTGTCAGGGTCACTAAGACCTACTTTGTGTGATACATCATGATGGGGTTCAGAATATTCTGGGCGTAAGGTCTGCTTGTCTTTCACTCCCTTTCCCTTGCCCTTTCAACTCCTGAAAATTTGATCAGAACATGAATGAGCACTGCTAAAAGAAGGATAACCCAAACCTGCTCTGATTTATAAATCAGTCTCTGGCAGATTTTGCCTGTCTGTTATAAGGAACAGATTGCTTCTAAGACACTTCACTGCTGTCGGTGGGAACTCTGCCTGAGAGGCTGGGGACGTGGAGGGTGGGCATCACAGGGTGGGAAGGGAAGAGAACCCGGGGAGAGGGAGAGAACAGGGAAGGGCTGAGTTTTCTCCAACAGCACAGTTTGGTCAATTAACCAGCCCTGCCTTCCTTCTACAAAAGCGAGCTCTCTGCCAGCCCTGTGCCTGTCACCACCTGGTCAAATGCGGGTCCGACTACAGGGGTATGACTCATTCCCCCCTCAGGAGCCTGCTGAGGCTGACTACAAAGAGTCACCAGGATCTCCACAAACATGCCCATCTCTACCCTGATCCAAACCTCAGTTCCTCTGCCCCCAGCGGCCTCACTCCTCCCTGGTAAGAAGCTCACCCCCACTGTTCACTGACTCCCCTCTCCCAAGGGAGGGCAGAAGGGGAATTGGATGCTTTCTCTCTGTGGTACACATCTAGCCTATGTTTTGGTATTTTATTTTATTTTTGTTTAATTTACACTGCCTGGTAGGTTTGGGGCTTAAATAAACAAAGGCTATGCTTCCCCCAAGGCCTGCACTTCCTGGTTGCCGGTCAGCAATAGAGTGACCCCTTTAACCTCTTCTCTTGCTTCTTGAGATGGCAGTGCAGGGGATGGGATTGGAAGAGAAACATATTTTGGGTCAAAAGGCTGGAAATTCTTGGTGCCAGCTTAAAATACCACCCGTACCCCCACCCTTCTCGACAACACATATATGTTAGGTCCCGAAGCCACCTTACCAAGCACAGACTTATTTTAAAGGCCACAGCAGAACAGTAAGGGGAAAGCAGAAAAATAGGAAATTCAAAGCATTAGTATTGATTTTTTGAAAAATCTACCTCCAGACGTCTTTGTACCACCAAGCAAAGGCAGAAGGGCCCGGGTGTTTGTGAATGGAGCAGGCTTAAAGGCCTATAGACTGAGCAGAGCACGGTGAGCCTGCCTGCCTGAGGAAGGCTCCCTGCCAAAGCTCATACACCTTAAAAAATAAGATGAACACTGGCCCCTATGTCCTGGGATAGAACTCTAACAGCAAAGTAACAAATCCTGGTCAACAGCTCTGACATCCTGTTATTTGCTAAAACTAATAATACTGTGAAGCTTGTTGACAGACTTGCAGGAGAGCTCAAGTAAATATGGAAACTGAGGAATGGCCAAGTATAGACAGTTACTAGCTCAGCAGTAGAGAAGAAAGGAGTTTCACAGATACTCCTTGGGCATCTTGGGGCACTGGGGCCTAAGCATGGTAGGGCAATAATCCGGAGGCATCTCTCATGTCACTGGGTGACTTCTCTCCAACAATAGGCTGCTGCAATAATGGGCTTGGCCCACAGAGCTGGGTCCTGAGCCCTGAGACAGAGAATAATGGTAAGAATCAAGAGGGACTGCCTTGGTACATGTGCCAAGGGAGGTACTCCCTGAGAAACACAGCTTTCTACATGAACCTCGTCAAGTAGGAAGAAAATACATCAAGAGGCCAGAGTTCTTTTTCCGCTTTGGCCACTAGCCAGCTGGGGGACTGCTTGGAAGGTTCTAAAACCCCTGTGCTGCCAGCTCCTTATTTATTCAATGGGAATGATGCTTCCCTGCTCAATATATACACCATACAAGGTGGATAGGTTTATAGACACACCAGTCTGGAAACAGAGATAACATCATTGTATTATTTTTTGCAGACTGACAATGTCTTGACAGCGATAGATACACATATTTGCCGATGTTTCCTGATTTGGTGGCTATCCTTCGGCGGCATAGCTGTGTTCTTTGGAAAGTAAGAAGGGCCATGAGATCACTCCATGAGTAAGGGTTCCGGTCCCCAAACACTGCTGGCAAAATGGCTCACTGGGTAAGCAGCCCTATCAATGCTATTTCAAAGACTGGCATTGCTAACTTTGTGTCCAGTTCCAATTTTCATTTCCAAGGTTTTACAAGTTATCAGTACTGCTGATGGGGAGGGGGTAGCGTGAGTGACGAGAGGCTAACTCATTTTCTTGGCGGTCTTTAGCAATCTGTCCCTGTACACAGGACTTGTCACTTGCATAACATTTTGGCCTCGAGAGCCTCTTCGATGGCACAAGCAGTCAGCAGGACCTCTCGTCTTTCAAGCAGGACGGAAGGCACAGCCAGATAAGACCAGGACTGGAAGTGGGCACTGTACCCCCAGGGTCTGGACAGTGCCTGGCACACAGTCTCAATATGGTAAATATGTACTTAATAACTAACTAAAAGGTTTTAATAAGTGTTAGAACTTTGCTAATGGCCCCCGCAGGGAAGAACTATAGGCCAATTCATGAATTCGCCTTCTGTTAATGCTTTATTTGGGGACAATCACTGTCTGAGGGCGATTCTGCAGTTAAAAACATGAAAGACTAGTGAAAATCAAACATACTTGGGAAACCCAACCCAAACACAAATTAATTGAGTAAGTGGCCACTAATGACCTGGAACCAAGACCCGATCCCGTCAGTAAAAAGGGATAATTCACCCGCGTGTGTGCTTCTGGTTCTCCACTAACACTGGGACTTTGGTCAGTTTCCATCTTTAGCTGGAGGGGCTGGGTCAGTTGGGAACAGGGCACCCACAGGGAGCAGTGGAGGGTGATGAAGCCCAAGAGCAGGGCAGCCAAGTCTCAGCTGGCAGCAACATCAAAGAGGGATTTGGGGCAAGCAGGCCTCATTCTGAGCAAGTGACAGCCATTTAACTGGAACAATGTGGGCGGGGGTGGGGTGGGGGATGGGATGAGGGTGGACCAAAAAAAAAAAAAAAAAAACCTGTCCTGATCAAAAATACCCTGATACCCGCCAAGATAAAGGAAATTCTCACTGTTAATGTCACCATTGGGTTTGAAGTCTTGAGGATCCCTGTTAAAATGAAAAGTCTTTCTCGGAAGTGGAAATGTTCAGTTTTTCTTAGGGAAAGAACACGACGGCCCGCCTGGTGTGGTTCTGAATAGTGGGGGGCTTCTGGGAGAAGTGACTCAGGCTGGCTAAGCACAGACAGGTGGGGTGCTGCCTGGGAAGAAGCCTCACAATGGGTCCTAGCTAACCAGTGGCCTTGGGCTTTCAGGGGCCAGGCAGATATGCCCCCCATATTCCTGGACTCGCTGTCAAGAAACCAAACTGTGCACGTGGGCAAGCTTTAAGAGCAGTGGGGTTTATGACAAAGGAGATGTTTTTCCCCTGACCTCCTTGGGAAAACTGTTCCAAAGAATCTGTGAGGATCAGGGATATGCCTGAGCCTTACTGGGGACATTTAACTTCGATGTTCCCTGTCCAGGGGATCTCATTTACTTGCTCGTCAAGGCATCCTCCCTGGACATACCTACCTCAAGTTCAACCTACTCATTTATAAGCTGGCGTGGGTGACAAACTGACCCCCAGCAAGGCTCTGTGGCTGACAAGGGGTCGATGGGTTCTCTCTACCATGGGGTATTTTCTTTTTCCCTAGAGCCTCCTATTAACCCAAAGCAATGAAATCTAGCGGGGGAAATGCCAGGCAGAAAGGCAGGTTGCTGGGGGAGCTGTCTTTGGCCATTTTCCGCCACTCTCTGTTGGCAGTCACCTTCTCTGCCTGTGCACCAGGCGGCCCTGGCGGCAGACACAATACTCACACCAGAGCTAGCCAGGCCAGCCCTTGCCCCTCTGCACCCCCCCCTTTGTCCTCTTATAAAACCCTGGCAGAACCTCCGCTCCGAACCCCCACTCTGGCTTGACCAGGTAATGGCCAACCACCTACCACCAGGCAGAGCCGGGTCAATGGAGGGGGGCAGCACCCCCCCACACCCGCCCGTGGCCCTGTTGTAAGGCGCTGACAGCTGGGAGAGGACCTGAAACCAGTTAGCCTGGGGCTCCCAGCCAGCAGTGTATTTTCATCTTGTTTTGACTGGGACTGTCCTCCCCTGTGTAAACACGTCCATGTCAGGGGGAAGAAAATGTAGAACAGCTTAAAATAGGTGGGTGGAATGCATCCCACCCATGAATCACCAGCGTGGGGAATGCCCTGCAGGTGGGCCTTGCTTTAAGCAAACCTGGCATATGAAAACCTTGATTCAACAAGCGGGCAGGGATGGACAGCTGCTAGGGCTTGACCTATCACTGGGAGCTCTCAAAGCCACATCTGGTCCAAATAATAACATCAGTGGCTCCCATGTACTTCTAACTTAGCAGGCACTATGCTAAAAGTAATTATATACATTAGCCTTTTGAACCTTATCAGCAGTTGAACGGTCAACAGTAGGGGGATGGGTATCATATTATCATTAGGCCCATTTGGTGGATGAGGAAACAGAGGCTCAGAGGGGTTAAGTGACTTGCTTAGGGTCCCTGGGCTAGTAAGTGGCAGAGGTCAAATGTGATCCCCTGGTGTGTGATTCTAAAGCTCCAGGCTGTCTCTGGCTGGGAGGTTTGCTTTGTTTTAAGGAGATTTCCAGGCATCCTAGGCACGACTATCCTTTCCCACTGAACGCTCTGCATCACAGCTGCAGGGAAACTGGGAACCTTCTCAGGGTCAGGGTGGGGAAGCCCTGAGGTCGGGGCTGGTTCTTTCCATTGACTAAAGGATTCCCATCTCTGTCCCCTGGAGGGGAAAGGGGGGGGGGGCTTAGCATGTCAGAATGGGATGATGGGATGGATCTGCATTTCAACTCAGGGACTGGCAGATTGTTTAAAGGGCAACTGCTTGACCAGACTCTCTGGGAAGGCTCCGCAAGTAATTGCAAATAAGTCCAAACTACTCCACCACCAGGTCGGGGAAGGAACAAAAGACTCAGTATAATCTAGTATAAGGAAAGACCAAGTGTAAACATGTATTTTGAAGCGAAATGTCACCGATCATGCTGTTGGTGCAGGGCTGGCCCCCGGGGGCTAAACTGTGAAGTAGGAGTCTATCTTCAGAACCTTCCTGCTTCCTTTTCAGGTACCTTCCTCCTGACTGTCCCCTCAGGTCATCTGTGCCCTCCTGCTGCTTGGAGTTCCATGGGGCTCCTTACTACTATCTCAGGTGCCCTGTCCTCCCTAGCAGTGCCCCCTTCAAGGGAGACTCTGTCTCCCTTCCTTAAACCAAACTACCTGGTTTGAGGGCCAATCCTAAAGGGCAAATCAGAGAAATTTATTTGTGTCAATGGCAGATAATGACTTAACATGTTTTGCTCGGTCAGATCACAAGGGCTTTAACCCACAGATTTCGGTCAGTGGTATTTCAGGCATGGGTGGGGCGTGGGGGTGGGGAGGGAACAAGATGGGGGCTGAGCGACAGTGGGAGGGGGTAGGTTGTTTTTCAGTGATCTTCAAATCTGGCCAAGTAGGCTACATGTTACTCTGACTACAGGTAAGTCTGTCTGGATTGACAGAGAAGGATAAATACTGTGTCCTTATACTTGTGCTGTATTCTTTCTAGAACATGGTGGAAAGAGCACTGGAATAGTAATCAGGAGACCTGAGTTCTGGCCTGGTTTTGCCCCTGGCTACCAGAACAATGTTGGAAAAGTCCTGTAACCATTCTGGGCCCCAGTTTCTCCTAAACATAAAATGAGAGAATCAGGGCTGCAAATTTATATTTACTTGGGTGCTTATTTGATGAATGATACCCCTATTTTGACAGGGAGCTCCATGAAGCCATATGCCAAGGGTCTAGAACACTATCTGGCACATAGCAGCGCTCAGCAAATGGAATACTAGAATGAATGAATGAATGAATGAATGAACTGAATCAATGAATGGCAAAGCAACTTCTGAGGTTGCTGCCGGTTCTAATAGTCTAAGCCTTGACCCTGTCAGATGCAGCTGTGCCTCTGAGTGGAGAGACCCTGACCAAGGGCTGGGCGAAGCCCTCAGGCCCTTGTGCTCGGGACCACTGGGTGCAGGAGCAGCCTCTGAGACCATAGGTAGCAGGCAAAGGCTTCTGTGAGGCCCGGGATGCCTGCAGGATGCTGGATGGGAGGGCAGTTAAGGGTTGTAGGAAGGGCAGAGTCAGTCAGAAGGAGTCAGGAGAGTAACTTTTACACAGTTTTCTGTAAAACGGGAAGCCGAGATAACAGAGACCTGATGGGTGTCTGGGCTGAGGTAGGAAAAGTGCCGAGTTGCATGGTGACTCAAGGTCAGGAGCTGGAATGGGGCCCAGAGCTCTCAAGCCTCCACTCACCCCCTTGGGGCTGCCCCTGGCTCCAGGCCAACTCCCTGAATAGCTCCCCCATCCCCACCCCCTCCACAATTCCAGTGTCGCGCTGCTGCCCTCCCCCAGCGCTACATGGAATCCTACCCCCCCCAACCTCGGGCCCCCCTCCAAGGACTCCAGTGCAGTCACCCATCAGAGCTCTCAGCGGTCCACTTCTGGGCATGCCTGCCCCCCTTCTCAGTGTCTGCTAGGCCGCATTCGCGCTCTGACGCAACTCCTCCCCTTCTTACGCAAAAGAGGGGAGGTTGGCTGGCACAGCCTCCCCTCCCCCTCTTAACACACCCCCTGCTTCCCCTCCTCCACGCCTGGGCCCCCTGGTAGGACCCTCCCAGGCATTATTCTGAGGCACTGAGATTTTCTCCCATGGCCACACTCTTTCCTCCAGCACCCTTCCCATTTTAACAGGGGCTACAGTTTCAGTCCAAAAGAATGAATCTTTTAAGAGTGAAATTTCAGGTATTAGTGAGCGGAGTGAAAGATTATTTATGGGGGCAGGGGCCCTTCCCAGAATTCTTGAGATAACACTTGGGAGGTGGTTATCTCCACACTCTGCTCTGGGTGCTCATTAGGCCAATTCTGGCCTTTGCTGCCCAGGGAGTTGGAAGACCAAAGTTCTGGTTCTGGCACTGCCATTAAACTTGTCTGTGTGACCTTGGGCAAGTCAGTTAATCTCTCTGAGTCTCAGTTTCTTCATCCGTGAAATGGGAATAATTACCCCATGCTCTACCCACCTTGATGGAGCTGTTATGAAAAGTAAAGGAGAGCATGTGTGTGTGTGTGTGTGTGTGTGTGAGAGAGAGAGAGCGAGCTTGAAAGCAAAAGCCAGTTGTGTGTGTGTGTGTGTGTGTGTGTGTGCCTGAGAGAGCATGAAAGCAAGAGCCAGAGAAAGAGAGAGAGCTTTCTAAATGGCAAGGTCCCGGACAAATACCAGGAATTATTATGTCTCCCTTCTGCTGTGCTTGAAGGACCAATTCAGGTTGCATGGCAGTGCTCTCCTTTTATGAAAAATGTCAGTGTGCCCCAGAACCTTTCCTCTTTCTCATCCTGTCTCTCCTCTAGGGTTTGGTCCTTAGCCAGATTTGGTCTCCTGTGCACCTCTGCTCTGCTTTAAGAACATCTCTTGCTCTGCCCCTGTCCCCTTCACCGTCTGTCATATCACCCACAAGCCTTCTTTTACCATCCAGGAGCTTCTAGCCATTCTCTCTCTCCGGCCATGGCCATGGGTATGCCCAATGCTCTTTCAGCCCTGACCTCAGCCCACGCCCAGCAAAGCTTTTAAGAGGAAGAATTGGTAGTGGGGGATGGAGGGTGGTAATGATTGAACCTGACAGTTTGCTATGGAGGCTCAACACAGTGCAGAACACCCAGCATGTGCTCAAGAAACATACTATTGTTTGGTTATGCGTGGGGAGGGGGTAGATTTGGGGGTGGAGTCTGCTTTGGGGCCTCTGAAATCCTGCCAGATAGGCAATTGCCTGCTCCACGTCTAGATTTGCCAGGCCCTGCTAGCCTTCTCTTCCCACCGATCTTCACCTTCACCTCTCAACCCTGAGAATGGGCTGGGCTCTTTATCTGCAGGACCTGCATGCTAGAATGTTATCTCGGGCCTCCCTGGCCTAGTGCCACAGTTTCTTTGGTGACCCCACCTTTGCCCCAGGGATGAGAGGCTGGGAGCAGTTTGGGGCACCTTCTGAATTTCCCAGCATAAGCAATCAGCGCGCTCTGAAGGACCACACCCAAAAGTCTTTCTACCAGAGGAAACTTGGGTTTCCTCCCCAGAATCAGGGGCCCCTGAGCTTTTTCCTCGAGGCTGGAGAGTGATGCCTACACAGATACTGTAGTTGTGCTCCTGCGCTAGGAGCCATGGCAGTCCCCTTGGCCTGGCAAATACTGTAGAGAAGGTGTCTCCCGGATTGCGGGAGCAAAGTGCTTGCTTGCCTCCGGATGCTCCCTTGGGGCTTCATTTCACCCCTCCCCCCTGCAAAGGAGGACTACAGAAGCAAAGGTGACCTTGCCAGGCCTTGCCAGGGACCGGTGATGGGGCAGCAATGCATGGCCTCATTTTGTTGGCCCCCACCCACCTGCCTCCCTCCCTCTGTCTGCTGCTGGGCCCTCATGTTGGCAGGCGGCTCTGGGGGAGGTGAGACTCCGGAGGCCACCGAGAAAGCTGGTCCCATTACAGAGATGGCGAAGGCAGTCTCAGGGGCCCAAGGATGAAGCAGTTGGAGCAGGGGTATGACTCTGAGGTAAGTGAGGGAAGAGGGAAATCAACAGTACAGAGTCTAGGTCTTTGGTGGAGGCTGGTGGTTGGTAAGAAAGATCACAGACTCTCACGTTTGTTAAATCAGTAATGGAAAGAGTAATGATAATAATAATAACTACTACTTATTGAGAGTTTAATATGTACCAGGCACTGTGCCAAGCGTTTTTCATGCATTATTTCATTTATTCCTCACAACAACCTATGTAATTTTTGTTGTTGTTTTTACAGATGACACATGAGGAAATAGAAGCTCAGGGAGGTTGTGACCAGCCCAATGTCACACGCCTAGAGCTGAGATTTGAGGACCTTGTTGACTCTGAAACACACACTCTTCACCCCTAACCGAACCCTCACTGCTCCTGCTCCAAGCATGTGCCCCGTGGTCAAAGGGCCCACCAGGTACCCTCCAGCATGCTTTGGGCTCCCAATGCCCCGAGAGCCTCGGTTACTTAGAATTGACTTTTCTTCGCCCTGCTTTTTGCCCCTAAGAGGCCAACAGTTGCAATCAGGGATTCATTTAAGAGCATCCAATGGATGGAACAGGGGTCACACAAGAGACACATGAATCAGGAAAGAGACCAACTTTTGCTCTTGGCTCTGCCATGAAATTGTCACGTGACCCCAGGCAGGTTGAATCCTCTTTTAAGATCTCAGTTTCCACACCTGCCCAGACATTCTCTCTGGTACCAGGCGGGAATCAGTAATGTATAAAATCTAAGAGTATCAAATTCTTAGTAATGGGCCACTGACCAACCCCTCCTCCATGGAAGAAGGCCTGCCAATTCGAAAGTGCCCCCACTCCCCACTCCGGGCTCACCCTTTGGTGAATCTGCTGTAACACTCACCACCACCCTCAGCATCTGATCTGGGACCCACTCAAGACCTCCATGCCAGGAGGTAGCTCCTTACCAACCAAGCCCTCTCTCCCTGAACACGCATCAATTTCCCTTTCAGTCACTACTTTGAGATGACCTTGATTTGCCCTTTCCTCCCCTTCTTCCTCTCCTTAACCCCTGGTCACTATTGCTCTGGGAACAGCATCCTTCTTTTCTCCTGGCAAACATGTCTGACGCACACCAGCTGGCTTCCTCCTTGAACGCGCAATTCTCCCCTTTGGCCTACTTGGCATCTTCTGGCCTCTTTGGGTCGTGTTTTGATTTCCCACATATTCAGAGACATGGAAGGAGCCTTGAGGATCAATTAGTTCAATTCTCTCCTTTTATGAGCTAGGAAAGAGAAATTAGGATAGAGCAAATGATTTGCCCAGGATGATACTGTTAGGCCGGGGCTTCATCGAGGTCTGTCTGATTTGGGGGCCGCTCCTCTTACTATCTTTGTCCTTTAGGCAAGGCCTTAGCCCACCAGCCGCCCTTTCTCTACCCTTCTCCGAATGCACCTCTTGTCCATGTCACCCCACTTGGCACGGATTCTATTCCCTGATTGCTTTCCAGGTGTATATAGCTAGGTTTCCAAACAAAAAGTAGTCCCAGGGTGAGGGAGCCAACTAATTCCTCCTACCTGAAGGAGGTACAAAGCAGGGGAATTGACCTGCCTAGGGTCATACAGCTCATTAGCAGAAGAACCGGGAACAGGATATGGGCCTCCTAGTCTCTGTTAGGGTCCACTTCTACCACATTGTGATGCGGGGCACCTCTATTCCTCTCCCATTCCCCTCCCTTCTGTACTCTACTGAAATGTTTCCTTCTTGCCCCTTCTCTCCTTTTTATCTTCTCCTCCTTCCTAACTTCTGCCTTTTTCACAAACCTGCTGGATTTCAGAGCAGGAAGGGACCTCAGAGATCATTTGAATCTGCCTATCACTTGACAGAAGAGAAAACAGACCAGGAGATGGGAAGTCTTTGGCATGGAATCAGCCAGCTAAGTAGTGGCCCAGCTGGGATGCAAGGCCGGGTCCCCAACTCCAAGTTCAGTGCTCTCTCAACCACCGTCTTCCCATCTGAGCCTTATGTCTAGAGTCCTTCTTACTTGAAAATCCCCCTTCACCTGCCATCCAGGTTCAGCAAGATCTGAGCACACTTGTGCCCAGGGTCATACAACGTCTCTGGGGAAAGGTGGAAGAAGCAGAGAGGCCGGTAACCACTCACATCCTCCCACATCCCACCCCAGGAGGCCCTCGCCTGGCCTTGCTGAGAGTGGTGACTATCAAGTATGTGTTGAGATAAAGCCATAGCCTCTCAGATTCTAGGTTCATGGCCTAGACAGTGGCGTCAAAGCCCGAGCTGGCTGCAAAACGAGGTCAGTTCACTGTCCTCCCAATGGAAAAATCTTGTAAAATCAATAGCACTTATAACGTCAACAGACCCGGAGACCTTTCCTCTGTTTGTTTTTTCCTCCTGAGCCGCTCCTTCTCACCCACCCTACTGTGAAGGCATAGACAACACAGGAATCTGGCAAGTGAAGCCAAGAATCTGCAAAGGCCAGTCCCCAGGTCCCAGAGCCCCTGAACCTAAGGCGGAGAGGGGGCATGTTGAGGTATGAATGGCTCGTGAAGACCCCTGCCACAGCCCTCCTGGATCTCTCAGGCAAATGCTCATCAAATCCAAGGCCCTCCCTGCTGGCTCCTGGTTGCGAATAACCAGAAGCTACAGTAGAGATTCTGGAAGCTGAGCCCTACCCCAGCTTCACCTCACTGGGCCTTTGCTAAGGAAGAGAACAACTAGAAAGCCAATTAGACAACAACATGGGGACTTCCTGCACTGGGAAGTGTCTGAGGCCCTCAGACTGGAGTGGATGTTGGCCCTTTTCCCAGACATCCTTCCCCTGCCTCCAGTGGGTGTATCCTACCTTCCCTCCATGCACACAGAGGGTGGTGCCCCTGTGTTGTTATTTGCATGGTCACAAACAGGCTTCTTCCTCCTGTCTCTAAACTGGTCGTACCACAGAGCCTGAAATTTTTACTATTAAATGCAGTTCTTTATATGAAAGTGTTCTCTATTTATTTCAGCCTGGATTCATTCAGCAAATATTTATTGACCACCTACTCTGTGTCAGACACTGGTAGCTTCTATCAACTGTGTTTTGTGTTATTGAAGACTATTGTGCCTCATGAGTTTCCTTTGAGAATGGAGGGCCAGATGAAAAAGCAGATTTTTTTTTTTTTTTTTTTTTGCTCCTAGGCAAAGAAAGATTGAGGCTGAGATACAAAGGCAGGTCCTGAGAGTAAGTGTGTGCCAGAGTGTGGGTCTCTATACACGGGGGACATAGAGGCATGGGCACCTAGATTGGTGAAGTGGGAGATGCCTCTTTCATTCACACTCATAGGACCAGGGACAAACATCACACCCCAGAGGAATTGTCCCAGGTGACAGCAAGAGGCAGACATAAGGACAATCACAAGGCCTTCCACAGCTAAGGCACAACCGTGCCCTCTGCCCTCAGGCCCCATAGCAGGGTTCCTTGCCTGTTGGCTTCCCAAGCAAGGCAAAGGGCAAGATATTTGGGAAGAAATGGTTCCCTCTTTTCTGATATGTCCTGTGGGCACTAAGTTTGGTTCCTTTGCTGGTCAAGATATACCCAATGTGCTGAAAGACAACCAGGTAGCTGTTCAGTGGAAAGTTTTCCTGGTTAGACACCCCACACTCAATGCCTGAATGCATGAACTGGATTTCACAGCTCATCTTCTCCTAGGCAAGGCCTTGGCCCCGGGCCTGCTCCCCCAACCCTGCCCTCTGGGCGATCTTGGTCAAGGACGCCAAAGGAATTGGTGGCAGGGGTTGGGAGCAGAGCCCAGGTTTCCTGGATACCGGCCTGGCACGTCTGCCACCAGCCCCTGCTACCTCTCCCTCTCATCTCTTGCCCTTTGTGCCGCTCTGTCTGCACCCTCTGGAGGCATGTGCCTCACACACACCCGACTAGCATTCACTGGGTGAGATGTTTCTGCCCAACACCATTCAGCAGTTCAGCCATATGGGGCATAGGGAATCTGGCGGTCTGCTGCCCGCGGGGGCCAGGCCTGGTGGGGAGAGGAGGGCAGGCCACTCTGCTGGTCTGAGATCTGCAGAGTTGGGTCCCTAAGCCCATCATCGTTTTTTCCATCGGGGACCCTAAGTGCAGCCCCTAAACTTGGCAACCCTAGACCCAGGACTGGGTCACCATGGGCCCCCCACTCCCAGGCTTGTTGCTATGACACATGGTTCCACAAGTGCTGAGCGGCATTGTAGGGGCCGGATGCAAACGGCACGCAGCGGGGTCTAGCTGTGAGCCAGTTGGCCAGCTGACATTTCAGGGTCCAAAGAGCTTGTGTGTACTGGACAAGCTGTTTATTGTGGTCTTGGCACTGCCCGGCCCTTCAGACAGCAACAAATGCTCCCAAACTGGGAAAGGAGAGGAAATAAGGAATCAGCCGTAGCCAAAGAAGACCTGGAATCTCTTCCCTCACACCATTTGCTCCCTGCAGCTGACGTGCTGCTGGTGCCAACCATCGGAAGTGCCCCTGTGAGGGAACTGGAGGGGGCAAGCCCCCCAAGCCTCTCTTCGCGAAGACCTAGATCACAAATCATATACGTGCCCACATCGGTACCCTTCTGCCTGCCCTGCTCCCAGAGGCTGCTGTGGATGGAAGGTCAGGCAGTCAGTATTTGGACAAGGAATGAGAAATCTTGATACCACAAGGTTTAAATGTGCTGAGGAACTGGTACCCCAAGTCTGCAGGCTACACACACACACACACACACACACACACACACACACACCCATACATACCCATACCCTTAGGGAGATGGTCATCAATGGGCCATGATACAAATGCTCCTTTCTAGTCCTGGTTTGGTCCTTTCAGATATACTCAGGGTTGACTACAGGCTGGGGAAAATGTAGCAAGGGCATGTGTGTTGGAGCACAGGGTGGGGTGGACAGGTGAGATAAAGAAGACCCCAACTGAGGGAAGCTGGGAAGCCAGAGTCCAGAGAAGTTGTGGAGAAGGCAGAACATTCCAGAAAACATTTGGCCCCAGCCATGCCCAGCAGCTGGTCTAGTCTGGCCTATGGCCTCAGGGGAAGCCCTACTTGGGAGGGACAGAATCAGGGATAAGGGGCTCAACTCTGTCTCAAACTCTTGATTCCACCCAGGACTAAGGCCGCCAGGGCTGGACAAACAGAACTACCGAAGTATTTTCTGAGCATCCTGGTTAGGGCCTCTGGTTTGTCTGTGGTTTAGCAAGTAGTAAGTCCAGCTATGCGTGACAGACACCTTCAACACACACACACACACACACACACACACACACACACACTGCAGCAGTTAACATTCACTGAGTGCCTACTTTGCACCAAACATAGTTCAAATCCCTTCATATACAGTATACACATTATCTCAATTAACCCTCTCCAATCCCTAGAGGAGAATATTATTTGAGTCATTCTCAATTTAGAGGGGGAATCTGAGGCTCTGGCAAGTGAAACAATTTACTCAAAGTCCCACCAGGTAGAGCGAATGGCTGTAGAAGATTCAGTTCGAGGTCTCTCTGCCTCCAAAGCCTGTGCTCAGTACACTACAGGGCCCTTGTGATTAAGCCTATTTGTCCCTTTACAAAAAAATCCCTGGGGAAGGAAAGAAAGGAAGGGTAGGAGGGAAGATCCAAGAGCTTGGCCTCGGGAAAAGAACCACAATGATGAGAGGGATGGCAGATGAGGGTATGAAAAAGAGAGGATGGGCAGTGGAATGCCCACCAGACGTCCGAGCTAAGATTACATCTGCAGCCTTGCCTCTTGGTAACCCCTCTCACCCCCAGCATGGTGCCCGCCATCACACTGACACTCACTCAGTAAAACCGCTAAAGAACAAATAAGCCCAACATGGCGACCTTGGCGAATACACACAGACCAAGGTGTTGCCTCCCACTTGGTAAGACCCAAGCTTCAAAGTGGCTTCCCCAGAGACTGGGTCACCAGACATTACTTAATCTCCCGCTCTGGCACATGGCAGGCATTGCGAATAAAGAGACAAACCCAATAGGGTCCCTAGCTTTGAGACGTGGCCAGGTTGGCAGAGGAGATGTTAGATTTGCCCTGAGCCACCCCAAGGGGTCAATTGAGGTGAGGGGTGCAGGCTGTGCTCAGTCAGGGAACAGAACTAAGCCCTTGGGCCTCCCCAGGGATGGGGCTGTTGCCTTTCAGCTCCACTCTTGGAAGTGGGCAGCCCCACTGGAACCATTCTTCATTTGGTTGCTTCTACAAATGCAGCGCAGAGCGGTCTCTAGGATAGTGCTGGCCGTTTTAACTGGCAAAGTGAGAACCTGAAACAGGCAAAGGCTGGGAGAAGGAGTGAGACCACAGGAGCTTACCCTTGCCCTCTCTCTCCTCAACGGCTGCCAGTGGACCCCCCCCACCACCACCAGAAAGGGGAGAACACCTTTCTTCAGAGCTCTCCCCCACCGGCACATCATCTCCTCCCTCCCCGGGAAGCCCAAGGCTTAGAGAAATGAATCCAAGTAATTAACTAATTAATGAATATAGATGGCGAAGTTGCTGAGGTTGCTGGAAAACACCCTGTTGCCGCCAACACACACAGCCCAGCCAGGAACCCGCCTCCCACCGTGGGCGAGAAGGAGGCTACAGAGGGACTACTTGACTGTGTCTCCCCAAGGCTCCAGCTGCAGCAGAAATGCCCGCCACCAATGCCAGGAGACCTACTTCTGGGAAGCACAGCCCCACTGCAAAGACGGCCCCACCAGCCGGGGCTGCATTCTGTTCGGTTACTCAGCATCAAGGGTATCCTATGGTCCAAGGAAGTCTGTCTGTAGGCTCTCCCAAAGCAAAGTGCAAGGCTGCAGGAGATGGATGGATGGAGATAGGAGAAGGGGAGAGAAAAGGAGAAAGAGAGACCGAGAGACACACACAGCTGGCAGGAGCCCATCTCCAGCTGTTGGGCGGGCTGTTTCCTTTGATAAAGCACTTGGCAGTACTCCCAGTTCTGTAGTTTCTGGCCTGCGAAAGCACACCCGGAGCACGAGCCTGCCTGTGGGAGGACTTCAGCCTTGCTTTGTTTTCTTTCTCTCTCTCTCTCTTTCTTTCTTTCTTTCTTTCTTTCTTTCTTTCTTTCTTTCTTCCTTTTCTTTCTTTCTTTCTTTCTTTCTTTCTTTCTTTCTTTCTTTCTTTCTTTCTAGCTCTGGAAAATGCCCCTCCCCTTCCAAGGAACCTCGCCTCTTCCTGCACCCTGGCAAAGTGAAGTAGTACCAACAGGTGATGTGGGCTGGGCAACCAGTGTGTTTTCACAGAAAGTCGGTGCCACAGAGGGCCTGAGACGGGTGTGCAGTGAGGCCTAGGCATGTGTGTGTGCGTGTGTGCGTGTGTGTGTGTAGAGGATGGGTGGAGACTGTGTGTGTTTGTGTTTGTCTCAGAGGCTATGATTGTTTGTTGTGGCTGACACTGCCTTCTGTGTGGCACATCATCACTATTCTCCCCGACTAGGCTCCTTCCAGCTCACTAATATTTCCCCAGAAAGGACTGGGAAATAGGGGAAGTCCCAGGGTCACGTGATAACATAGATCAGCAAACCCTCCCTCCAATCCCTGGCCCTATGGCTCCGTGGAAGCCGGTCTCCTTCCTCCCTTGTGAAGTGAGGAGCCAGTCTTGAAGGCCTCAGGGGTTCCCTGGAGGGACCAGAGTGTGGAGTGTCACAGAGCCCCCTCCTTTCCTCCAGGCTCATTTATAGCTTAATGACAAAAAGTCCCCACTTTTACCAGCTCCCACAGGGCCTCCAACCAGTCCCCAGCTTCCCAACTGTCTGAGGGGAACTTGATCTGGCCCAGGGAGATCTGGCTCTTCACATTGTCCCCGGAAGTCCCTCCTCCTTGGGAGCCCCCAGCACAGAGCTCACTCCCACACCCAGCCAGCCCCACGGATGCACAGGAGGCCAGGTCTCTGAGAGAACCTCTCAGGGTCCGTTGCAAGGGTGCCACACAGAGGAGAGGGCCCTTCCCAGGCCAGCAGGAGCAACAGAACTTCCTCCGCAGCCCAAGGGGGAGGTGGCCACCTCACCTGAAGCAGCGCAGGGTGACCATGGACTACTGACCGCTGCCCCACTGTGCCCGTGGTCCCAACCAGAGTGCCCCTCAGCCTTTTGCAATGGGAGAAATGAAAACAAACACAGCTTGGGAACTTTGGACCAGCTTCCAAACTGAAGATCCTCAAGTGTCCCTTATCCCTCAGCCCCACATAAAGCATTTACTTCATGAAAAAAAGGAAGACATCTAGACTCTTAGGCATCAGAGACAGAAGGTACTTTAGGAATCATCTAGTCAAACCATTTTTTCTTACACATGGGGAAACTGAGGCAGAGACTTTTGCTGGTTAGCAGAACAACTGGCATTAGAAGTCAGGGCACTATCCCAAAGACTTCTGGGTCCTGGCCATGGCTGAAAAAAGATACACCAACCTGAAGCCCAAGAAGGCACTTTGGGACCAAAAAGCTATAGAGCCAGCTCTAAGTGGACAGTGTAGCCTGATGAGCTGAGGCCATGAGGGCGGTGTGGAGCTGTAAGCACGCCAGACCCCTTTCACCTGTCAACAGTCATGTCTGCTGACACTGCTGGGCCAGGTGGGCATCACACCTGGGGCTCAATGTCAAGCCTGAATTGGGTTCGGAATCCCTGTTCTTCCCTGCCTTCACCCTTTCTAGAATATTCTTTATACTGAGGTTTCAAGGTCTGTAATGGGGTGGAAGCCCAGCCCTAATTTTCCCACTGGTGGGGAGGATGGGGAACAAACCCAAGTATATGGCCTTTACCACTCCTTTGGGATTCAAAGCCCACCTGCTTCTTCCCAGCTCAGACGTAATACCCCAGTTGTGAACACAGAAGATGTGGGTGGGTGGGAGTGCCTACCAGCTTTGAGAAAGTGATAAGCCATGGACCGCTTTCCCAACTGGGGGCAAGCTCTGGGGCCAGATTGTAGGCAGATGTCAAAGTCCACCAGGCTGACTGTGGCATGCTTAGGCCAAAATCAAATCAATTGAGTCTGTGCCCAAGCCATGAGCTGGGGCTGAGGCTGAGTTGGCCTTGCCTTCTCTGACATGGCCAGCCCTTCAACACTAGAAGCTGCCAACCCTTTACTATGGCTGGTGTGGAAAGAGCACATGCTGTTTTCTGAGACAGGGTGACCTGGATATCTGGGAGAAGCTCCATTAAAATAAAGAGTTCAGCATGGGAGATGATCATGCCCACTCAATCAGTTCACCTTGTTCTTGCTCAGACCTGTGGTATACAAGCAGCTGTTAGAACAAGGTCTTTCTTCACTTTCCACTCAAGGAGTTCTGCACCAAGATTCCAGATAGTTGCAACTGGCACTTAATTCCACCCTTCATTTTATGGAGTCCACCATTTTATAAGACATTTTGGCATGTGCTCTTCTGCATTTATGGAGATATATCTTTAAAATTATTTTTGAGTGATTTCTCTGCATATGTTCCACACCCCCAACTTGACCCAAAGCTCCTGAAGGGTGAGAAGCACGCCGTTGGTGGATTTTTTTCCTCCCTTCCTCCCTCTCCCTGTGGCATTCAGGACAGTGGTGTGGCCAAGAGGACAGTCTCAATAGTGCTTGTTCAACTCAGTAGCAACAATTGAGGAGGCCAGTATAATTTCTGAATTCATCTGCAAGTGTATTCAGTGATGACGGAAATTTGCAGCTGGATGTATCTGTTGCAGCAAAGAAAGAGCTATTCTTGAAGGGAGGGCCGCCCAAAGCCAACATGTCAGTTGACTTAACCACCCCTCTCCATCCCATCTTCATGAAATAACAAATAAGCAGTTGGGAGAAGGGTGGGGTGCCTCACACCAAGCAGTCATTAAGCCCAGAAGCTGGACATTCCATTTCCCAGCATCCTCTACCCTGTTTCATCCATCTCTTTGGCAACAAGGGTGTCAGACTGCTTTCTAGGTTCATTTTCAGAATTGGTGGTCTTGCTGATTTCTAGCTGCATGACTACATCAGATCCAGAGTGAGTTATTGATAGGAAATTGGTGAAATTAAAGAACATGTTTGCTCATTTGTGGGTATTAACATTGCTATGGGTTTGTCTAGGAGAAGATATGAGGGGATTGGTTTTAATGGTGGGGACACCTATATAGATGGGAACCCTGGGTATTTAGGGACACTTTTCCTAAAATGCTCTTTCCAATCAGAACCGTCTCTGGGTTTTCCTTCTTTCCTATTACACAAGTGGCCTCACAGACTGAGCAGCTAGAAATCTCTCATTGCTAACAGGAAGAATACAAAGGTTGTCCAGAGACCTATGTTATAGCTAAGACTGAGAATTTAGCTAATATCTCTAAAGAGTGAACTACTTGCTATTAACCAAGTCATTAATTAGGGTCGTGTTTGCACTTCAATTGTCAGCCCCAAACATCTGTTTGTTTAAACTGAGGTCACTTTAGTTTATTACAGTTATAGCCACTGGTGAGATAATCTGCTTAGATTTCACAAGTATGTGTGAATTGCCTACCTCAGCCCTTATTTTCACAGAATAAGAGTCCTCTTGAAGGCACAGGGTCAGACTAAAGATAATAAATGATTTTCCTTCTCAACAGAACTAAAAACAAGGCTTTAATTAATTCATCCAATTCTAGGATTGAATATCTATATTACATTTCTTAATGATGTTAATCTGTCCAAGGGTGACCCACAGGATTCCCATTGATCCAAGAACAACCTTTACGCAGACATTTCATTGGCTCAGAGATTGTTTCCCCATCATTAAACGCTGCCCTTCTCAATCGTGGAGTCACCCCCACTTTGTTGGTAGAAACTGCAGGCGGCCAGGAGAAGGGACTGTGAGGGGGGCGGTGCTAAAGATCATGAAGCAGAGAGGTGGGGGGATTGATGGTAGAAAATACCCTTTTAAGGAGGAGGAAGCAGAGGCAGAGAATTCTAGGAGGTCTGGGGTAGAGAATGGGGAATAGAGGCCAAGATGGTTCTTCCAGGCAAGCCTAAGACTTGAGGATAGTCCAGATATATACACTCTCACAAACCCTCACCAGACATACACACACACACACACACACACACACACACACACACTCACAAGCACACAGACCTCTTTTACATACACTTCCTTGCCATGACTCTCAAGTTCCATACACAGGAATAGACTCAGATGGAGTTACACACATGTCACACACACGAGTCACCATCCCTTCCAGCCGTGCCTTCCCAAACACAGGTATCTCCCAACCCACATAAATGTAGTCACCATACATTTTTTCATACCTTTTTTGCATACTTAAACCTGTATTTTTAAATGTATATCCACATTACTACCCCAATCCCCATCCACACACTCAAGTCCGGACACAGGAACACAGTGTTGCACAGACACACGCTCACACACATCCTCCTTTCCCAACAAAGGCAAAAGGAGTCCGCACTCAGTAAAACCTAGTGCTCTGTTCCTTGGTGGAGGGGATCTGAAGGAGTGACTAGACAGCTAGGTGAACTTGCAAAGTACTTTTCTAATGGCTCTTAGTATGGTGGAAAAGTCCATCAAGGACATTTGAAATTCCTCACAGAGTTCACTTCCTTGGCCTATAGACAAGACACCAGCGTTAACCTTTAGCAACTGCCAAAAGCTCCTGAGACTCTCTGAGTCCTGCTAGGCTAGCTGACCTTTGCAAGGAATGCTGGGTATTTTGAACTAGGGACATTTAGTATAAGATACAAAACAAGACAAAAACAAAATCTTTCCCTGACATTTAAGAACAATACTAAAGCATCTGTCCAAACTCACCTGGCAGGCCTAGCCTGTGGGAAGATGGTAAAGAAGGAAAAGTTCATTTTAAAGCCCACCTGCCCTGGGTCCTCACCTTGTCCCCTGCCAGGCTGACTCTGTTCTGACCAGTGAAGACTAGCACTTGGAAAAGGCTTTTGGATTTGACTAGAATGAGGTCATGGGCAAACTTAGAGGGAGTCTATTAGGTCTGAGATCCAAGTGGTGGGCACTGTAATCTAAGCAGTGCCATCTGCATAGGAAATCTAGGGTCCAGTGAGTTTTGATGCAAGTCCTGCCAGCCTGCCCATTAAAAAGTTCAAATGTGGCTCAGCTGAAAAGCAATCAGATCTGTTATTGACACTGTTTCATTCTGAATAGCACGGAGGACTAAAGGCTTTCTTTACTTAGTTCATTAGTTAGCTAACAAGCATTTTCCAAACACCTACTGTGCATGTAGCACTGTCCCAGACACTCTGCTCTTGCTGTCTCTGCTCCTGCTATTGAATTTCTGAATACAGGCTGTTGCCAGACATCCAATTTTCTGAGTGCTTGCTCTGACAGGGAACAATGACTAATGAACCAAACATCAGGGAGGGCCCTCTGATCTCCAGCACAGAACATGCCCATAAAGGCAGAGTCTAATTTGTTCAGCAAGCAGCTGCCAATTCTTTTGGGATCTTAATTACCTGGAGCAGTTTATATGGGTGAATCCCCTTGGGAGAGAAACCCTAAACCCTGTGTTTCTCACACCCTATCATACCCCAGGCCCCACAAATGGCTTTAACCCCAGCCATTGCACATGTGTACAAAGTCCAAGCCACAGAAGTTCACCAGACAGGCATTCAGGCACTGCACACAGACGAGCCTTCCTTCACACGACATGCACATGCGCGCGCACATACACACGCAGAAGCAGCAGTGGGTGACAGTAGAAAGCACTCTAGACGACAAGTCGAGAGATCTTGGTGTCAACCAACTCTACTTCTGCTTCTCTGCGTGACCTTGGGCAACACTTTTTCTGTCTCTGGGCTTTTGCCTCCATGTTTATAAAATGAGGGTGGGACTAGATCTCTATGGCCTTTCTGGTTCTGGGACTTGACATTCTGCTTCCTGAGCTCCAAAGGAGCAGGGTGATCGGGTCAGGTTTGTAAAATGGGAATGAGACAAAGTAAAGGCAGGAGCCCGAACAGTCGCCATCATGGGGAAGGGGAAATCTCTCTGCCCCCTTGGGTCATCCTTTCCCAAAGTTCCATACTACTTCCCAAATGGTTTCACAAACCGGGCTGGTGGGTTGGAGGCAGCGCAGGCTCTACGGTTCCCTTCTACCTCGTCTCCCTCCCCCATCATTCCTTGTATAAACCACTCGTTCCAACACTCGTTCATTTGAACCAGCCCTTTAGCTCAGACCGACTAGTTCCCTTTAGCAATGATTAAATGGTCTCGAGAGTCTCCCAAGTCTGTAAAATGTAAATAACAGCCCCTGCCCTGGCGGCCTTCACAGGCTTTCCAAAGGATCAAATAAGATAAAGTCTGTGAAAGTGCTTTAGAAATTGTCAAGTGCTATGCAAATTTGAGAGATTATTATTAATGATGGGTGGGGAGGCAGCCATGTGATGCCAGGAGCTGAGTGCCAATGTGCCTGCTCTCCTTACCATCTCCACAGGGTGAAGACACTGGCATTGCCAGCCAGCCCGTGGCCAGCTAACATATCAGGAGGGATGGTTTTTTGATTAGCACTCCATTTTCCCTTAGCAGAGTGTAGGAGGAAAGAGGTCAAGGAAGGAGTAGGTCAATTTGGGCGTGGAGAGAGAAACGCCTATAGTAGTGATTTAGATTTTTTATCAAACAGAGTCTCAAAGGAAAACCCAATTTATAAAACAAAACAAAGCAGAGCTACCGTAATAGTTGAGTAGTGAGGCTGGGGTGAGGGGCATGGGTCCCCACTGGCTGGGCCCTCTGCTTGCCCTTAAGATCACTCTAATGGGTACCTAGGGCTCCTAAGGAACACACTGGAAAACTGGCAGTGTAGAGCAGTAGCTCATGCCTGGCATCTAGTGCTCTGAGCATCCAGAGGGCAGCCAGCCACAGCTCAGGCACTGGAGGGATAAGGGTATAGGGCACAGAAAAGGGGAGTGAGAAAATGCTATAGAAAGGCAGACAGAGTTGGGGGTAACAATTTTTGCCTACGTAGCAGCCTTGACTAGGGCCCCAGACCTGCATTCTTGGGTAACTCCAGAACAGGGTTGTGGCTTTGGCAACCAGTACTGGAAGGCCCGTGCAAATTGTGGGTCAATAAATGGGTAAAACCAAGGCCCAGGCCAGATAAATGTGAACAGTGCTCTTGCTTTCTCATTTAGCTTGAGGGGGAAGGAGTTGCTCCCCACTGAGGATCCTTCTAACGATCCACTTAGGTAGCTCCTTCTAACGTGTGCCCCCACCATGAATGAGTGTCCCTGGCATGGTGAGGAGGAAAAGGCCAGAAGGAACTGGCTGGACATCTTCAGGTGGGATCAGTGGCCAGGCAGATAGAAACCTGCCACCAGCCCAGGAGCTGAGCAGAAGAGGAGCTTCGAAAGTGCTGGCGGGTACAACTGAGGATCTAGCAGGGGGTACTGGGCCTGGCCAAGATTGCAGCCCAGAAGTGGAGTCAAAGAACAGGGAAAGAGAGCTGAGGAGTCAGGGAGGTTGGGAAAACTGAGAACATTCCCCTCCTGGAGCCCTTGCTCCATTTTGCTCACCCTCCCCACTCAAACAAGCTCAGCAACTGGGCACAGCTGACTGAGTAGGCAGAAACTGATCAGGTACCACAGGTACCAGGTGAAGGATCCAGGCCCAGATAGGGGTTATATGTGTGCCCAGGACTTTCACACAGGCAGGCCATGGGTAGTTGCTGATTCTGAGGCTGATGGAACAGTATCAGGGATTTCATGAAAATCGCTGCAATGGGGAGGATATCAAAATATCAAAATAATAAAAAAAAAAAATCACCTTAGAGTAAATGATGCTGGCATCCTAGAAACATCCGGTGCTGGTATTTCTATACTATGCAGGCCCTTCGCAAAAAGCCCAGCATCTTTCTCTAGGAGATTCTTATTCCACATGTGTCTTCCCCTGATTCCTTTTCCACATGTGGTGGCCTAGAGCTCCTTCTCAAATTACCCTGAGGTAGCTGCTACAGAGACACGTTTGCTGTGCCAGGGCAGAGCAGGAAATGGGTAACCCAGAGCAGAGGATCGGCAGCAAAAGCCATTTGTGCTAGAAGGAAACGCGAACATTTGGAATTCCGGTGTGCTTGGGCGGAGGCGAAGAGGTCGTTACGTAGGTCCAGACGGTCTTTGTCCCTGCTCTTCTAGAAGGGAGCAGTGGGACCATCTCGGAAAATGTATTGGATGAGAGAATCACTTGGCTAGGGGTTACTTCCCCTGCATAAGCCTGTGTGAGCACAGACATGGGGAAGGAGGTGGAGAGGGGGGCTCCTGAGGGGCCTGGAGAGGAACAGAACTCAAGGAGGAAAGAAGAGCAAATGAGCCAAAAATAGCTTTGCAACAGACCCCTCCTGTAGGACTGTAACCCTTGCTCCGTAAGTGGTTAGCGCTCCTCCCTTCAAGCGAGAATGGTTTTGCTATTACAAGCAATTGCCTCATGCCTGCTTTCTGAGATATTTAAAAAGTCAACTGAGTCAGGTACACATGAGGGGGTTTTCCAGGTTCTTCCCTGCATCTTCCAAAAGTGTGAGCCTGGCTGGGTTGGGGGAGGGCACAGAGGCTCAGGCCCAATTCAGCTCCCTGATCTTCAGGCTAAGCTGGAGCCTTCATCCTGATACCCAGCCCCTTGTACCTGGGCTTCAGTGTGGGTGGGGTGGGGGCACAGCCAGGACTCCTCCAGTTACCTCTGTGAAAGGCCACCACGTCCCCAAGGGATGGCCTTACACATAGGTGGAGAGGGTGACTGCCTGCTTTGTACGATTTGAGGGGCTAGAGGTCAGAACAATTTTTCCCAAAAAGGTCAGTTCCATCAGCCCACAGTTCTCACTTTGCTTACTCCTTCAGAAGGTCCAGATTTTTTTTTCTATCTGAGAGAGAGAGACAGAGACAGAGACAGAGAAAACAGGGGAGAGGGGCATAGGAGGGGAGAGAGAGAGAGAGAGAAAGAGGGAGAGAGAGAGAGAGAGAGAGGGATCCTAAGCAGGATCCACACTCAGTGTGGAGCCTGATGCGGGGCTCGATCTCACAACCCTGGAATCATGACCTGAGCTGAAATCAAGATTTGGACGCTCAACTGACTGAGCCACCCAGGCACTCTGTGGAAGGTCCAGGTTTAAACAGAATCGTGACTTGGGAAGGGAAAGCACATTCAGCTACTACCAGCTGTTTATAACTTAGCAGGATTCATTTCATCACATTAGCAGTAGCAGAAAGCAGGTCTCCCCTAGGGGGATAGATGGCTCAGAGGTCAGGAGGTTGGAAAGTTCTGGAATATGAAGTTGAGAGCCCTGAGCAGCTGAGGGTAGTTTAAGGGAGCCTGTGCTAGAAGGGGGATTGGGGAAGACAAGAGAGTGTCAAAGACCAATCCTACCCAGTTAGCTGTCTTCGGAAACATGTGCCTGCTTCCTCTGCTCCAGCTGAAAATGTTTCCAATTTGACAATTAGGTTTACAACAAGGGAGACACAATCTCCTCTCCAGACTGAGGCACTTCCTCCAGAATTCATACCCATCTCTGCCCACTTAATGCAGGGACCGTGTGCTTGTGAGGTCTGAAGCCAGGATGCCATTCACCTTCCCTACTGGGCTTCAAGGCCTGGCAGGACCCATCCCTTGCTTCCTGGGGAGCATGAAAACAGTCATTAGTTCTTTGTCTGTGGTGCAGTGGGGGTGGGAGGGGATATGCACTCCCCTGAAGACAAAGAATAAGGAAGGAATGCACAAAGCACTGTGCTGGAGGCCAGGAGTCTGTCTCCGCCCATGCCAGGCACAGACCTGAGTGCAATGGGTGCTCCGAAAGACAGCTGGGTTGGAATCTGCTGGGGTCCCTTTGCACTGGAGAGGTTAGAAGCCATCTGGACAACTAGAGCCCTAAAGATGGAGCCTTGCCGCCCAGCTTAGACTCCCGAGAGACACACACCGGAGCCTAATGAGGTTGTCAGGGGAGCAGGTCTGGCAGCCTCACATCAGGGGAAGGGACATGGAGCAAAGACGCAGAACCAGGCTCCAACAGAGGGCTCACAGCCAAGACAGGCACAGCAGGCAAAACTGCAAAAATCAATACACGAAGACAGCAAAGACTAAGTCTAGCTATAGCCCAATGGAGTGAGCCATCGTGCCCCTACCCCCCACCTTCACGCAGTTTGCCACAGTGCCAGCCATGGCGACATGGCTGTTGTGGCTGGTTCCAGGGTCTCAGCCTAAATGCCTTGCAAAAAGCAGTGCTAGCCTCTCTGCTCTCTGTCCTTCACCTACGGCTTGGCCCCTGGCAGGGTGCACCTGGCCGGTTCTGCTCTGTTTTCTTAAGTGTGTGCTGAGCCAGAGAGGAGCAAGGGAGGGAAGGAGGATGGGCTCGAGGAAGGGAGGAAGGGAGGAAGGGCCAGGATGCAGGCCTCCTGAGGTAGATTCCAAATGAATACACTACCGACAGTGAAAGGTACCAGCTCGGCCTCTTCCAATTCTAGCACTTCTGGGAGTCATTTCTCAGCTCACACTTCCCTCCTGTGACAGATACATAAATCCTTGGCTGAAGAGGCTGCCGTGCCCCTTCCTGTCTCAGACATGATTTCCTCAGATGAATTGCACCACCTCCCTCAGACCTGAATGGGTCAGACAACCCGACCTGGCACAGTGACATTAGCCATCAGGCTGCGGTGAAGAGGGAGAAGGGAACTAGGATTTCCTGTCAGCAACCTGGCCCTGTCTCTCCCCGAGTCAAACCAGGTACCAGTGGACAGGCCCCTTAGAACTTCCTGGACAAGTCCATGGCATAAACAACCATACAACACATTCCAAAGACACCCAGAAACGACATCTGTATGACTGAAAGCCAACTCACAAGCGTTTCTAGTTTGTCTTTTTCCACTTTGTGAAATGGCCACAGCAGTGCTTGGTCTCAGCTCAGCTTCTCCTTACACCCACTTCTCCTCCTAGTTCCTATATACCTCCAGGGACACAAATTCACTTTTATATCAGCCCAAATAGTGAGGAAGGCAGAACTACTGGGCGGGGGGGAATTAGACCCATAGCATGATTTCAAAGTTGGCTATACATGATTTTTTCTTCTAAAGATTACCTTTTATTTTGGATTATCCACTGCTACGTCTGAGGTTACCATGGCCACGTGAAATTCAACCATGATTGTATTTGGAATCCATGTATGAGCAGATAATTTATTTTTGCAAGAGCCTTCCTTATTTATGCTCAACTTAGACTGGTGTCAGAGACCCTGTGTGCCTGAGTTCCCAGAGACTAGCTAGAAGGGTGGAGGGCAGGCAATGTGGGATTCAGTGACTGCTACGAATATTCCCCAAAGTGTGTAATGAATATAGGAGTAAATCAAAATGTGACTCTACCCAGATCAAAGAATGTGGCTACTGGGTAGGGCAGCTAAAGACAGAGGCAGCAATGAATCGTTAGCACACAATTTAGTATCATTAAGAAACAAGCATGATCCTGGATGCTGTAAATAGGAAAGAAACATGTAGGAACTATGAGGTCATCTCCCTTCTCTACTCTATGGCCATCGGGCACTAATGAAACTCTACACTGCTCCAGTCTCCTGTTGGACAGCTAGCTCAAGGGATTAGGGCAGGCAGTTGGGTCCTCTGTGGTCCAGTTAATTCTGCTCCTTTCCTATCTTGCCATCTTCCAAATGTGTGTCACTGGTTAGAGGAGAGATGTGGGGGGGGGGGTTGGCTAAAGGCAAAGGTATGCCTGTTACATTCTCAACTGTTACAGAGGACAGAATGAAATCTAAGTGGAGAATTTGGTGATGGTCTAAAGGATAGAAAAATACAAGGTGGTTCAAAGTCTTAAAAAAATAGATACAGCTAACTTGGAAAAGAGGGCTGACAAGGGGCAGAAAAACTACCATTGAAGCATATTAAGTGGTGCATAAGAAAGCTGGAGGTCAGAGGCACCTGGGTGACTCAATCGGTTAAGGGTCCAACTCTTGACTTTGGCTGAGGTCATGATCTCAAGGCTCCTGAGATGGGGCCTGCATCGGGGTCTGTGCTTGACAGCATGGGGAACCTGCTTGAGACTCTCCCTCTTTCTCTGCCCCTCCCCTGCTCTCATTCTGTCTCTCTCAAAAGAAATAAATTTAAAAAAGAGAAAAGAAAACTGGAGGTCAGAATTTAGGAGGACCAGTCTCAGAAAGCAAAGTTTGCTTAACCGTGGACTGTACCACCAAAGGCTATTGGTGGTATTTCCTTTCTTGGAGGTGTCTGCTGCTCAGCTCTCTCTACTTGGCCCTTATACAAAAGACAGTTCCAGGGACCAAACAACACAGGAAAGAGATGTAAGGTTCCTGAGGTGCATCCCAGCTGGAAGGCAGGAGACCACCTTCCTGCTTCTTTTCCAAGGCTCATCCCCATAATCTGCAAGGTGAGTCCTGGGAGGAAGCAAGGCATGTTCCCTGTCTCAGGGCAAGGGAAGGAGGAAGTAGACCAAACTTATTTACCCAGAGCCCATCACAAACCCCCAGCAGAAACAGGAACCCCCTTCTACAGTTTGATTTTATACAAATTTCCCACCAAATCTTGTCTGAACCTGTCTGGAAATCGGCACAAGTCCATGTCGTTGCTTGCCACAGTCACTTATTTCCTGTCCTGCTGTGGCTTTGTGCATTCAGAGAAAGATTGCAACCTCTTTGACTTGCTTCCTGGAAATACCTCCTTACATTTGAGTTGAATTTGCCCATGAACAATGCTGAGAAGAAATCGGTGGAAGCTGGTGAGGACAGCCCCACCAACTTTCCGGCAGCATTCTCCCCACCCTGTGTGTGGGGGTGTGGTAGAGACGGTGCCCTGGAGCAAGGCAAAGGCCTGCCGGTAATCTGGAGTGTTGAGTGTCATGGGGCAGCGCAGGACACTGGGAATATAAAAATAGCAGGGTGTTCTTACACTTGGAATAGGGCTGTCACAGGAGGCCTTCATGGTAGGTGTACACGGACGAGATGATCTCAAACCATACTGTATGGCTCTCATTATCCTCCGCCTCCTCTTGCCCACCTCTGCTAACACAGTGTGGTAGTAGGACCCCAAATGCAGTGATTTGCTTACCACTGTCAAGATATTAGCCACATCTGGGGCACCTGGGTGGCTCAGTCGGTTAAGCATCTGACTTCAGCTCAGGTCATGATCTCACAGTTGTGAGTGAGATCCCCATATTGGGTTCCAGGCTGACAGTGTGGAGCCCACTTCAGATCCTCTGTCTCCCTCTCTCTCTGCCCCTCCCTAGCTTGTTCTCTCTCTCTCTCTCAAAAACAAATAAACATTAAAAAAAATGATAGTAGCCACATTTGAGTACCGCCAGTATAGCCATTCATTTAATATTTTCTGTAAAATAACTTTAAGCAGATTTACTTGTTAAAAATGCTTTCACCTCAGGAACACTTTTGTATGTGTTAGACACACCCCTCTCCCTCATTACATGTCAAATAAATAGCTATACAAGTAGGAAAGCAAAGTTAGTCCATGTACCACCTAAAATCATCTTGCACACCACCAGCATACATTTACCACACTCGGGGAAACAGTACTCTCTGTATAGTGCACGCAGATGGTGCCCACCGCCAACAGGCAAGGCTTTATCCTCCTCCAATGGAAAGCCGGCCGGGCTTTAGAGTGCCTGCCTGGCCCGGAACCCTTCCTGAGCCTGCCTCCTTCGTGCCTTCCTCTTAGGGCTAGGGCCCAGGCCGTTATTAGTTTTCTCCTTTCAGGGGCCAGCCCTAGCCAAGGCTCGAGTTTGACAGAACACAGGGCCCTTATTCTCAATCAAGTGCTCCTTCCCTGGAGCTATTTCCCCTGCTGAGAATTCCACACTAGACCTCACTTAACTTGGACAGTGCCCTCCCTGGAGTGGACTTGTTCAGCCTTGGCCCTGGGGGTTGCATCGGTGGGAGTGCCCCAAGCCCACATCAGTAGCCTGCCAGTGCGGCCAGGTGCTCACACAGGCCCCAGAAGCCTCCGGCTGGCCAGGAGCTGGGGGCACGTGGTGCCCCTAGCTCAGAACACCATCTTCCCAGGGAAGCCAGCCACCCGTCCTCTGCTCCTCTGGTGGTCATCAGTAGACAGGAGGCCTGCAGCAGGGACACGAAAGGAGGGGCCAAAGCCTGCTGCGGGCCAGAAAGATGTGAGCCCATATGGGCTAAACCCGAGGACTTTCTAACAACCAAGGCTGAGATGCCTTCAAGCCCAGGCAGGGTGTCCACACCCTGGGGATGCTTTACTAGAGATTCCTGTTTCTGCTGGACTGTTCGGATCCCTCAGTGGCTTACAACTTTTCCTGTTGTTATTGTTGTTAAACAGATAATAATCTCCCTCACCCGATCCCTCTCCATCCCTACCCCTAATCTAACCTCAATGCTCTCAGGGTCTCTGGATACAAAGTCCTTAGAGCAGCAGAACTGGCTCCTAGGCTAGAAGCCCTGCCCACTCAGCTCCTGGCGGCTCCCAGGGTCGCCCAGAGCCTCCTAACTTCCACCATCCAAGGGGAGGCGCCTTCTAGCTCAGGGGAGCCCAGTTCATAAACCCTGCGGTGAGGAAAAGCAAGCCAGGCGAGGACCCAAACCCTACAACTTGAAAGGGCACATGCAGATTCTTATTTGTGACCTTGTTTCTTTGGAGGTGTTAACCTCTACTTGGTCAGGGAGGTGGCACAATCTACCTCCCCTCTTTCTTTTCGTTCTCTAAACTCCCTCCTCCTCCCCTTCCCTCAAATTCACCTTCTACCCTCTACCCGGCCTCTCTTCCTTTCTCTTCAGCTCTCTCCTCCCTTTCTTCCTCTCTCCCTTGGGCAGCCCCTAAGGCGCCAAGAAAGACCGTAGGGCTACAGAGCCTATAGTGCAGCACTGTTTCCTGCAGGAATTCCAAAATCTCTTCCAATCTCAGGGATCTATGACTGATTAACTGAGTGGCAAGGTATGATTGTTGAAGGTACTGAGCCAAGAAGAACGAGGACTAATAGCAAGGGAGCAGAGCGTGTGGTGGTGAGGGTGAGGGCGCTAGGGCAGTGAGCAGGTGTCCAGACAGGTGTTGGGGGGTATTTTTCTTCTACTCAGTCTTTACACTGCAGCTTCCTCAGCAGTTGGAGATGCTGGTGGGGACACGGTTGGCAAAGGACATCAGAGACGACCTGCACTCTCATGCCTGGTCTCGCTAGGAGCTCTCTGGTTAGTGAAATGTCACCTACTGTAACTTATAGACTCTCACCACATAACCCGGGGAGGGATGACCAACTTTGAAGGAATCTGAATGGGGTGCAATATACCAAACACCAACACCCACCAAGCAGATTGGTTTTCTGGCAGCTCATATGTGCATTAGTGGGGGAAGAGTAGCTATATATAATGCTTGTCAAATTCTCAAAGGGCCCTGTCCTGAGTCATACAGCTGTAGGTCTGGTGAAAGTGGGGGATCTACCAAGAAAGCAGGTTTCTAATACAAGGGGTCATTCTAGTCTCTCTTCTTAGGCTTTCTTTTAGATCTGGATGTGAACACCCACGACCTGAAAATACCCGCGATTCAAATGAGAATTTCCACAAAGACACATACGAAGAACTAAAAAAACGCATTTTGGATTGAGTACCTGAGTTTTGGGGCTTAAGGGGCCACTGGAAGACATTTAGTAGAGAGGCTCGTTAGTAACCGTGCATTGGCCACACCCCCCAACAGCCTAGTTCTACTAACTCATTCCAAGCCCATCATCCTTTGAGTTTTGAAAATCGACCCTAATGTTCTATTTGATCTGGACTCACTCTTAAGGTCATGACTTTACACATTTACCACCTTCCCTTTTCTTGTTCAAGTGAACACCTTCTCCCTGACCCCACCAATGACTTAGTCAAGTGCCTGCGCATCCCATCCATGCATATCAGGATTTTAGAGGCATTTTCCTGAATATCTATCTGAGTTGGAAGAAACTCTTGAGACCAGCCTGTCTCTCCCCTCCCCCACTTTGTTAGGAGGGAAAGCAGCCCACAGGAGGGCAGGGAGTTACTTACTCGAGCTCAAGCATCAGATTGGTGGCAAAGTCAGGACTGGAACCCAGATCTTCTGGATCTAAATCTGACCCACTTTCCACCACCTCGAGCTGTAGCTCCTCCAGGAACTGTGCCTCCTCCACGAGTTCAGGATCCTCCCCAAGCTGGGGCTCCTCCACGAGCTGGGGCTCCTTGAGCCTTTCCCCCTTCATCTCACTGCTTCCCAGGTAAGCCTCGATTGCCTGGAAGGGGTTGGTTCCCTTTCTCTGTCTCTGTCTCTCTCTCTCACCCCTCCCTTTCTCCTTCAGTGTCTCTCTTAATTGCTCTCCTTCTCTAGCTCTCTCTGTAGCTGCTGGGCTAGGGTGGGAGCAACTGGAAACTCTTTCCCAGGCTCAAAAGAAAAGTGCTCAGGGAGCCTCAGGGCCAGCCTGGGCTGGGTGGGCTGTGGAGGCAGGAGGAAGTTCCCGGCCCTGAGTGCCTTGGGGTCTCCTAGGCTCAGCGGGAAGGCTGGTGCCCCTGGGGCGAGCGCTGCCCTCCTGATCTTCTGCCGAGGCCGGGCCAGCTTCCTAAACTAACTCCCAGACTGAAGGGGAGGGCCGGATCCTCTGGGGGAGCCCAGACGGCGGCTCTGCCAGCCAGCCCCTGTGGTTGGAACTTTCAAAAAGACGAATGTTTCAGCAACTGATTTCTTTTCCAACGTGAACAGCAGGCCTTTCTGTCCCCCTCGCATGACTGTGGCTGTGGCATGCAGCCCCAGCCTGAGCAGAAGCAGGATTCCAGGACTGGGGCTCCATAACACCCAAACCACTGGTCAATTCTATTAAATAAAATCAAATAAAAAAACACCATTTTTGGCATCAGGTGGACCCAAAGCTGGTCTCCTGGCATGGAGATGTTGTGTACCTACTGGGATGGGATGTGCACGGCCGACGAGAAGACGGAAGACCATTGGGTCAGAGAATCAGGAGACATGGTTTCTCTTTGCAGCTGGTCACTAATTGGCTGTTTGTTTTGGGGCAGGTATACAGCCTATTCTGGGCCTCAGTTTCCACATCTGTAACAGGAGGGAATCAGACCAAATGGCTGCAAAAGCCCTACTCGTTCTGAGTCTCTGTCTAAGATGTGAGCAAAGGCAGAAGGTGCTGGCTCCCAGCTCTGAGAAGGGGGAGGCTCAAGGTCTTGAAGAGGTAGTCCCCATCTTTACTGCCCTCTGAAACCCTTTTTCATTGGCTAGCAATGCCAGGAGAGTGCCCTCATGTCCCTGTGGGTTTTGATCTCTGGTAAAAATCTCAAGTTTGCCCTGCCTACCGCCCCCCGCCCTCCCCCCCCCGCCCCGCCCAAGAAGGAGGAAAGCCAAAAGCCTTCTCAGTCATTTATACCTGAGTGTAAATGAAGAAGGTTGGGAGAGCAAGACATGACAGGAAGAAAGCTTGCCAGACTGGGATGCAGGTGTTAGCTGGCTCTGGGCAGGAGAGGGCGTGTGATTGATGGAGTGAGGGGAGGGGTCAGTGAGGGGACTGGAGAGAGAGGAGGGCAAGTCAGAAAAGGTTTTGTTCTGGTTCCATACAAGATACATGTGGCGTAATGAAGGCTTCCCTTTACTGAATGCTTCCTGGGAGCACCCTCTCACTTAACCTTTCCAACCACACTCATCCCATTCTTTAGATGAGGAAACAGGTCCAGGGAAGTCACTTGCCAAGGTTGCAGAATCTGTCAATGGTAGTTTACTAGATGTGAAGCCCCTGTGCTTCATGAATACACAGTGGCTAATGTTCTCTGCTTCTTAGTGGCCCCTCCAGGGTCTTTCGAGGGTGGAGAAGCCCATCCCAGCTCCCCTACAAGGGCCAGTACCTCCACTCTTCTGGTAGGGGGACAGGGAAAAGCAAAGTAGGATCCTGATTCTCTAGGATCTTGGCTCTCAGAACTCAACAGCCCTGGGCACGCCTCTCAGCTACTACTAGAAGATGATATAATATGTCTCCTATGTTTGAATAGGAGAGTAAAGGCACAGCACTTTGGAGACACAGTCATTTCTGGGGGCCAATTTCAAGTATAATTTTCAGTGCCTTAGGTCTTTATTCTCTTCACTGACCTTCATCCTGTTCATCTGGCAAGTGAGCTCTTCAAAGTCTTCCTGATCCTGACTTTCGGCTGATAGACTATTACCACCCTTAGAGAATCACTCTGCCTAAATCAAGGCTGCTTGATCTTGGCAATGAGAAAATGTTCATGAGGGTTTGCTTCTGTATGAAGGCCTCAGTGAGCCAGAGGAACTTCAAAATCCACATCTTAGGGTATCGTAGTGACTGGGTTCATTTTGCCTTTTTTCATTAATGATTTGGGGCAAGAATCACCCACAGAAGGGTACATGCAGTGCTCAAAGTTTTAACAAGGTGACTTCTTTTTGCAGACTTTCTAATCCTAGAGGAAGACCCCTTAGGTTGCGTGCTTGTGGCTTCCTGTACCTTTCCCTCATTATGATCAATTGTAGTGATACATTTATTTATGTAATTATTATTTAGTGTCTGTCTCCACCACTAGATTGTAAGTTTCCTGCCACAAGGATTCTGCCGGGGTTGTTGGTTGCCACTGTGTCTAAATCTTGTGTGTGAGGGAGGAGAAATCCTCTTCTTCCACAAGTACCTGGGGTGGGCAGTCTTAAGCCAATGCTCCCAGCACAGGGGTGCTCCCTAAAACTGTTAGATGATGGGAGATGGGTGCCCCTCCACTGAAGCTAATTTGGCCAGGAGATGAGAAGGCTGAAGGTATGTGGAAAGGTGCCCTAACAGCTCTTGAGTCCATACCCTCACACCATTCCAGGCCTGGGAGGTATGTGTTAGTTTTAATGACTGGCCTCCAGTGGAAATTTCATAGACATTTTTTTATGAAAGTATTTTCATGCAAACACTTCTATATACCATACATGGGCTTTGCTTTTCCTTATGAACACTTGCTTCTGACTCCTTTTCCTGTCTGTCCCCTTCTGTCCATGGTCCTTATAAACCAGGTCCTCTCACACCTTTACCCAGTTCTTTATTTCTACGGTCACTACCTTCCCCACACTTACGAAGTATTATAACATCCCATGGTACATTCATTTAGCTTCTCTGAATGTTTGTAGTCAGGAAGTTCTTCCTATTATCTAATCTCAATTCTTCACGCTACAGTAGAGGCCTGTTTCCTCTTGTTCTGTTCCTGGTGTGGTTTGGAAGCAGCTAGTCACCATCTCTGAGTTGTGACTTTTCTTATATTTGAAGATCAACCACTCTTCTCTTTCCTCACCACCCTCCACTCCACCCTCAAACTCCTCTTAGATCGATCATCTTGGTTCCTGTAGCTCAGCCCCACCACTCCTTGAACTCCCAGGTTTACCTCCCATTGGCTAAACAAGTCTCATTTGCCTTATCTGGACTCTCTACAATTAGATTCCCTTGGATCGTGCTGAGCTCCCAGCTGTCACCTGCCTTGCCATTATGGTGGGACCACCTCTCTCCAAAGAAAGCTCCTTGGAGCCCCTCGATCAATGTCTTTGCCCCTCTCCAAGGTGTAGCCCCCCTGCCCCTCTGCATTCAGGTTGTTTTTCAGCCTGGACAAATATCTGACGTTTGCAGCCCAGAAAATTTACACCTCAGGTTCCAGAAAGGAGTCCAGCCTGAAGCTCTGTGCCCCACTGCCTCTGTACAATGAGAAGCATTCATAACTCAGAAGGAGGCCCACAAAGAGAAAAGAAAGCCCAGACGACCCCTCCCCTTTCTCTTTTCTTTATAGTAAATAATTTACAAAACCAAATTTTCCTCCCCACGGGCTATACCCACTTTATCACCAGTCCCCAGGGCCAGCCTTTACACATTTCTATACTGTCATGGACTATTTTTAGCAAAGGGGGACATGAAGTACTAGTCGCCCCGTGTGCTTCCAACTCATCTCTTCCTCTTGTTAGAATGTTAGTCCTCCTCTTTTGGACCTGCCAGCCACTCATGGCCGAGAGAGATTTCCAAGGGTGTGAGCAGTTACCTAGTGGTGTGACTTCAGGGGCTCTTTAGTAAGTCCTCTGTCTAAAAATGTCTCGTTTGGCTTGGGTCTGCTCATTAGAATTAGACCAGGTCTTGCAGCCCCTCTGGAAAACAGTGTGGAGGTTCCTCAAAAAACTAACACTAGAACTCCCCTAGGACCCAGCAGTAGCACTGCTAGCAATTTACCCGAGGGATGCAGGAGCGCTGATGCCTAGGGGCACATGGACCCCAGTGTTCATAGCAGCACTCTCCACAATAGCCAAACCATGGGGAGAGCCTAAGTGTCCATCAGCTGCTGAATGGATCAAGAAGATGTGGTTTATCTATACGATGGAATACTACACGGGAATGAGAAAGAATGAAATCTGGCCACGTGTAGCCACATGGATGGACCTTGAGGGTGTTATGCTGAGCGAAATAAGTCAGGCAGAGAAAGACAGCTACCATATGTTTGCACGTATAAGAGGATTAGGAGGAACTTAACGGAGGACCGTGGGGGAGAGGAAGGGGAAATAGTGGGGGAGAGGGAGGGAGGCAAACCATGAGAGACTCCTGAATGCTGAGAACAAACTGAGGACTGATGGGTGTGGGGAGGAGGGGGGAGATGGGCATGGGGGATGAGCACTGGGTGTTATATGGAAACCAACTTGACAATAAACTATTTGTAAAAAATAAATAAATAGGGGCGCCTGGGTGGCTTAGTCGGTTAAGCGTCCGACTTTCGCTTGGGTCATGATCTCGCGGTTCGTGGGTTCGAGCCCCGCGTCGGGCTCTGTGCTGACTGCCAGCTTTGAGCCTGGAGCCTTTTTCTGAGTCTGTGTCTCCCTCTCTCTCTGACCCTCCCCTGCTCATGCTGTCTCTCTCTCTCCTAGAAATAAATAAAAATATTTTTAAAAAATAAATAAATAAATAAATAAATAAAACAAAAAAAGAATTTAAAAAGTAAAAAAAAAAAAAAAGAATTAGACCAGGTCTGATGATTTCAGTATTAGAGATTCATTTCTTTAGTTCAATATCACTTCCTCAGGAAGCCTTGTCTGCTCCTTTGTTATATTCTCTGTCAGAAGCTCATTCCTTTTCCCTCTTGGCATTTGCTTAGTTTGTAAACACACATCCTTTAATGTGACTGTTTGGTTGATGTCTATCTCTCCCACTCTGCTGATTATTCCATGACGGCTGCGACCATGTCTCTTGTTGTGAGTTTCCCATTCTATACCCAGTGTCTAACAGTGAGCCTGGCACATGAAAGGTGTGCAGGAAATATTTGTTGTTGACCGAACATATTCATAAATTTAAATGTGAGTTCTCCAGAACTCTGGTGGGAAAGGGCATGACCATGGGTGCCCAGCATACTAGCTGGGAGAGAGGGTCCCAGAAAGCAAGGGCAGAGTGCTGACCGTAAGCAGCACCCTCCTCCCCCAAGTGACTTGAAGCTGGTTCTCTTTGCTATCCCTTTCCTATCAGCTTGAGGCTTCCCTCCTCCCTCAGATTTACCCCAGGGCTTTCTGTGGTAGGGCATCTGGGAAAGAAGGATTTGACCAAGGTGCAAACAAGGCTAAAACTAGCAACTTTTTTTCCAAAGACACTTGGGCAAATTGTGTATATACTCTCCGGGCAGCACCTTGACATGTCCCTGGTTCTGTTACCCATCTCAGAAGGGGCCTGGTGGAGATCAAGGCCAGGGGTGCTGAGATATGAAGCCACACCATCCCCACCCCCCCAGGCTCCTCTGGTGCTCACCCTCAACTGCACTCCCAAGCTCAACCCACCTGGTCCCGCTGAGCTTTCTCCAGGCCCTAGAGGCCCTCACCTACCAGGGCTAGCCCAGGTCCCTGAAGAGAGGGTACTAGGGACCAGCTCACCCAGAGTCAAAGAGGAGCAAGGAGAGGAGGGCCAGAATGGGCCTTCCTCTAGTTCCTGAAGCCTGGGGACTTTGGGTTTCAGTCCAGGAAGAATGAAACGTGTTCTTGGCTGCTGTCCCCACTCCAGGCCAGCCCCTTCCTACCCATGATCCCTGCTGGACTGGCAAGGATCCCTTCCCCGTCCCAACCAGGGAGCCCTGCAGCTGCTTCCCACCATGCCAAAGCCAACCCATTCTTAAGGCCCTGCTGGAAGCCGCCGCCATAAAGAGACTCTCCCTTCCTAGTTTGCTTTGGCACCACCCAAGTCCCAGACCTGCAGAACCAGGGCACAGCAAGTTTAAGGCCTTTCCCTCAAGGAGCAGGAGTCCCTGCTGCGCCCGCAGTTGCTCTAGTGGAACTGCTTTATTCCCCTGAAGGCCTTGGGGACAGCTACTCTACTCCTCCAGCTACATTCTTAGCTCGCCAGGCCCCATCCTAGGCTCTGCCGCCTTCCCGGTCTTCTTCAGTGCTAGGCAGGGTAGGCACTCAATAAATAAACAGTGGGTGCTCGGTAAATAGTGGGCCTTTGGTCAGTAAATGATGCACTGATTGACTGAGGTGCTTGCTTGGTCACTCAATCCAAGGCCGAATGAGGTGCTGCCATCATTCCTTTCTCTGTGCACCTGGGCAGGCCACGTATGTTGCCTTAAAACAGAGCAGGGCTTTTCTTATTCTTTCCTTCTTGTTATTTTTGTGTTTGTTTTGTTTCGTTTTTACTGCAATGGACTCTGAACCAGAAGGGCAGGGGGGATAGGGACAAGCAAAGGGCTCAAAGCCCGGGAAGGGTCTCAAGAAAGGGAAATCCTGCACCTCCACCTCATGCTTCCCAACATTGACTGGATTCTGGCTGTGATCTGGGAGACTTCAGGGACCCAGCTCTCCTGAGCCCTAAGATGATGGTCTTGAACTTGTCTGAGGATTCATGAGTCTGAGCTTTGGATACAACATGTCTACTAGTAATTCCCCCACCACTTTTCTTTTTACACTGTTTCCTCATTTCTTCCTCTTTTTCCCTAACCGGAGGGCAGTGTCCCCAACTACCCTCAGCCTGTGAGCCATTTACCGGCTGGCAGCACAGTGAGGCGGGCTCAGGCAGACAAGGGAAGAGCAGAAGAGGAACTATTGGTTTAGTCACAAACTTTGAGCCAATGGAATGTTAGATTGATTGGGATATTCTATGTTGTAGATAGTCAAATGAGCTGATTAAAGAAATATGTCAGCAAATCTGGTAAGCCTGATTTTGCTGGGGGCTCAGTTGCAGCAAGCTGGTAATGTAATTAATTTTCTGAATAGGCCAGGAAGAAAGCTAAGAATCATTGCAAATTCAGGCCAGCCTCGGGACTCCGAGGCTTCACGGAGAATAGACTGGGAACTGGGCTTCTTTTAAACAGCTCCTCCAGCTTGTAGTAAACCCTTCTGCATGGGGTCCCAGAGCAGTCCCTGAACCAACAAGCAGATACAAAAGGAAGACGGACTTCTAAGACCTGTTCTGGGACCCTTCCAGATGCACCAGGCTGTCTCTAAAGCAGCATAGGATCAGTTGATAGAAGAAGTCGCCCTCCCTGCCCCCCTCCCGCCTCGGCCGCCGAATGCCCTAAACCACACTAAGCCCACAGTAGCTCACCTGCCTGCTTATATTTGCTGCTGAGTGTGGGGACTCAGCGAGGATCACTTTTGCAACCTGGTTGCCTCTGAGCAGACTGCTTGCCTGACACTATGGGGAGAGTAGTCTTTTCCTTTGGAAATATGATTGAGCTCCATAGACCCCCAGCAGGCTTCTGAATGCCTGGCCCCAGGGAAGCCTGCCACTGAGCAAGCAGAAGCTTGATGCCCAGTAACCTGGCTCTGTTACATAAGGCACTATGCAAGACATGAGTCAGGGCCCTCAGGCCTGGCCTAGGCCCAGCCGAGTCTGGGAGTGAGGCTAAGCAAGGTGAGGGAGGGCGGTGGAGGGGTGGTGTGTGTATTCGGGGGAGACCAGGAAGGAGTCACTGGAACCACTTCCCTTCTCACTTCTCACCCCCTTCTTCCTCAGGGCCAGCAGCATGGCCAATCAATGGCCTAGACAGCTCTGATGGGAATCCTGGCCAGACCCCTCAGCTGTGAGCAGCTGCTCTCTCCATCTCCCTTGAAGAGAAGACAAGAGGAAGTGGGTTGAATACCCAAGCCTATTTCGTGAGTAAATTCTTCCTTCGAGGAAGGATGGGGAAGGTCCCTGTGGGGCTTTGTCCATAGGCAGGGCCCTGATTTTAGGCTCGACCTATCTGAGGAAAGCGGCTCCCACGAGAGGAAGGCTGATGGTGGAGCCTGCGGCATCACTGACCAAGCCTGCTTCCAGCTCCTGTTTCTCCTGGGCTAGTGTCTGCACCACGGGAAGCTTCCTGTTCGGTCTCCAGTGCTGGCTAGGATCGCACACCTGTTCCCAAAAGGGCAATGGCTACTTTAAGGCAGAGCTCTCCAGCTAGAAGGTACAAGTGAATTTGTCCTGCCCACTGATAAGATTCGCTGCTGCCTGGATTAGCATTTGCTTTCTACTCTCACAGACCCCTGTTTTATACCCACTTCGACTCCTTAGCTCAGCTGAATTTTGGCAAGGTCGACAGGGGCCTCCATAAGCCCCTGCCAGGACTCCTCATCAAACCTTCTTCGAGACGAAGATCTAGCTTTCTGGACTTCATGGGGCTTCCGTTAGCCCACAAGGCTCTATGGAGGGCCTGCTCTGCCAAAAGCTGTGGTCTTACAGCAAGGACCTAACCCTTGTCCCTTTATTGCAGGCACTGGGCCGGCACAGCATGTCCTGGGCCATTACTGCGGTCTTCATCTAAAAGGGAAATTTTGTCTTTTTGACCCCAGCGGTCATGGAATGCCTTCCCTTGAGCATACTGAGCACACAGAGTGCCCCATCAAATGCGCCCAAGCTTCAGTTCCACTAGGCACGTTGGCTTCTCTGGAGCTCAAGAGGCTATTGCACGACACCGACCAATTTATTATGTAAACCCAGCCACCCATGACAAATTATGGCTTTGTAGTTATCTTGAGGGATGCCTTACATAAGAGGAGAAAGTTCAGGTAGGAGCAGCATCGCGATGAGCAAACATAGTGCAACGGCCACTGCCAGGTGCAGACACAGCTGGCCTCACTCCTCACTCACCAGCCCCGCAAGGTGAGGGGCAAGTACTGGCCAGACACATCCATCTCCATTCACCCAGACTCCCTGGCCTTCAAGACCTGCTCTGGAAAGGAGCCAACACTCTACCTGGAATCGAGAGCTTGTCAGTTTATCTGGAAGTGCAAATATAAGCAGGAGTGTTAACCTTCTCTTTAGGCAGGGAGGGAAAATAAGGTCACCCTGGAAAAAGTTATTTTCTGAGAGGTGGGCTCATATGGGTCCTGGCAAACTGGAGGCATAGGTGATATCTGTGCTCTGTTCTTACTATTTGTCTTCACGAGAACAAACCTTGCACCTACACCTCTTCAGCTGTCATGCTACCCAGAGCCCGGGGCTGCAGCAAGCTTTTTGTGGACTCCAGCCTTGTCTCCCTTTCTTCTCCAAACTTGGCTTTCCCATGCTTCATTTCCACAGAGCCTTCCTCCTGGTCAGTTGCCTCAGTGAAAGAAGGTCTGATAAATAAATCTACACAAAGGAGTCAATGATAAGTAATGAGGTCACATGTAGACTCATGTGACTCTTTTAAAAGGTATGGTAGACCCTGGCCATTTATGAAAGGGACGCACTAATTCAAGAGTATCCCGAGACCATATCATTTCCCCTATAAAGCTTCTATGTCTATCATTTCATTAAACTTTTTAGTTTTCTTTTCATGGCAGTCACTAGCAGCTGACTCAGGGAGGGGTGTTCTCCCCAAAGAAACAGATGTTTCCTCATTTCATGAGAGTCACTACTTTGTCTGGACTCTGAGGAGAGGACCTGGGCAACCCCACTTCTAGGTCTATAGACCTCAAAGAATTGAAAAAAAGGACTCAAAAAAGATACCCATAGGGGCACCTGGATGGCTCAGTTGGTTAAACTTCTGACTCTTGATTTCGGCTCAGGTCATGATCTCACTGTCATAAGATCAAATCCCATGTCAGGCTCCATGCTGGGTGTGGAACTTGCTTAAGATTCTCTCTCTCCCTCTGTCTCTGCCCCTCCCCCATGTGTGTGTTTGCTCTCTCTCTTTCTCTCTCTCTGTCTCTTTCTCTCTTTAAAAAAAAAAAAAAGATACTTGCCTACAAATGTTCATAGTGGCATATTTCACCATAGGTGGAGACAATCCAAGTGTCAGTGAATGGATGAATGGTTAAACAAAATGTGGTTTATCCATACAATGGAATATTATTCAGTCATTAAGAAGGAATGAAGTACTGTTACATGCCACCACATAGGTGAACCTTGAAAACATTATGCTAAGTGAAAGAAGCTGGACACAAAAGGCCACGTGTTGTATGAGGCCATTTATGTAAAATATCTAGAACAGGCAAATTCATAGAGACAGAAAGTAGAATAGAGGTGACCAGGGGCTGGGGAGAGGAGATAATGGGGAGTTACTGTTTAATAGGTACAGAGTTTCCGTTTGGGATGATCACAAATTTCAGGAAATGAATAGTGGTGATGGTTGCACAACATTGTGAGTATATCGAATGCCACTGAATTGTATACTTAAAAATGGTTAAAATGACAAATGTCATGTTACCTACATCTTACTGCTATACATGTATATATTATATACTTTATACATCCATTAAAATGCACACAAATCATATATACATACATATGGCATATGTATGTCGTATACATAGACCAGCAAAAGCCTCTTAGCACATGGAATTCACATCTGTGCCTCAAGAAAAAGACAATCTCTTACATGTCGAGATTCTCATGAGGCATCCAAACCATAAATGTTAAGTTTGCAAATGCATTTGCGTTTTTAACCGGGAATGTGCCTTAATCCGACAGTGCCTATTCTTTGTCAGACCGCTAGGTACTCAGGAAATAGTTATTTTAAATTACCTTGGGCTAGGGAAGGACTTTTGAAGCTTGATACCAAAAGCAAAAAATCACAAAGGCAAAGAATGAAAAGCTTAACCACAGGGAAACCCAAAACCTCTCTATAGCAAAAAGAAAAAAAAAAGAAAAAGAAAACAAAAAACAAAACAAAACAAAAAAACCCTCCATCCTCAAAATCAAATGGCAAATTAGTTGACAAAGGGTTGCAATCTCTAATGCAGGGTTTCTCAAGGTGTGGTCTGCATACCACTGGTGCCACAGGAGAGGGGTTCAGTTTTGTATGGTACACAGACATAGAACTGAATCTTAGAGTATGAATTTGGACACGACAGCAGACAGGTAGGGGAATCATTTTGCCCCTCCAATCACACCATGTAAGTGGCTATGCCCCCAGAAGCAAAATCCAGGACTATACACTTATGAATCAGCTCAAAGACTCACTTAGAGAAGCACAAATACTTTTTATGCAAATTTTTCTCAGAAACCTGAACTCTGGATCTCCATCCTTCCCCTTACTGCTATATATCCGCTCAATAGGGAAAGTTAAATGAGTTAGCACACACAAAGCCATTCGACATTTTTACTCTTTATTACTTTCTAAGCACCTAAGTATGGGAACTAGTTGTTGCCAGCTAGAAGCTTAAAGGTAGACTCCTAGGGCTTTTAGAACTGGAAGCAAACTCATTCCGAGTATCTCAGACCACACTGGGCAAGTGTGCTTGGGGGCCAAAGGCAGAACAGCCGATTAAGAAGCTTTGTATAAAATCTTAGAAATAAATTTGAGGTTATAACAACAACAATAACAGAATATGGCAAAAGCTCTCACACTAGCTCACTACACCTTACTGATCAGACAGTTAAGGCCCCTCAAGTATCAACTTTGCAAGTTTTTTTTCACAGGCTACATTTATTTTATTGCGTTTTAACTACAATTTTTTAACGTTTATTTATTTTTGAGAGTGAGAGAATGTGTGAGCGGGAGAGAAGCAGAGAGAGACAGAGACACAGAATCCGAAGCAGATTCAGGCTCTGAGCTGTCAGTATGGAGCGCGATGTGGGACTCAAACTCACGAACCCGCAAGACCATGACCTGAGCCCATGTCAGACGTTCAACTGACTGAGCCATCCAGGCACCCCATTTACAATTTTTTAAAGTAGGCTCCATGCCCAACGTGGGGCTTGAACGCATGACCCTGAGATCAAGAGTCGCCTCCTCTACCGACTGAGCCAGCCAGCCAACCTTCATAGGCTATATTTAAATTGGAAATTTTAGCTGCTTGTCCAGTATGTTCTACCTGCCTCCTTAGTTTTCCAGTTTTAGAAGCACATTCAAATGATACGGCAGAGTACCTTAATGAAAGGGTGACTGACCATCCCCGTTTCCCTGGGACTATCCTTATTTAAGTATTGAAAGTCTTGCTTCTCCAAACTGGAGGGTTGGTCACCTACCTAGTACCTAGTAAGGACATTTTAACCAGTTGATTAGTTTCTGGGCTAATATTTACCACTGCTTAACAATTCTTTCTTCACAGACAATTCTTTTTTTTAATTAAAAAAAATTGTTTAGGGGCGCCTGGGTGGCTTAGTCGGTTAAGCGTCCGACTTTCGCTTAGGTCATGATCTCGCGGTCCGTGGGTTCGAGCCCCGCGTCAGGCTCTGTGCTGACTGCCAGCTCAGAGCCTGGAGCCTATTTCAGAGTCTGTGTCTCCCTCTCTCTCTGACCCTCCCCTGCTCACGCTGTCTCTCTCTCTCTCTCTCCTAGAAATAAATAAAAATATTTTTTAAAATTGTTTAATATTTATTTTTGAGACAGAGACAGAGAGACAGAGTGTGAGCAGGGAAGGGGCAGAGAGAGAGCGAGACACAGAATCTGAAGCACGCTCCAGGCCCTGAGCTGTCAGCACAGAGCCCAACACCGGGCTTGAACTCACAAACTGCAAGATCATGACCTGAGCTGAAGTCTGACGCTTAACACACTGAGCCACCCAGAAGCCCCCACAGACAATTCTTTAGTGTCTGATTGATCTTAGGTGAACTTTCGGCTTTGCTCTTTGTTGTGAGGCATCAGGCAAGTTACTTAATTTTCCTAAGCCTCAATTTCCTTTGTTAAAAATCAAGAAGGGTGATAACAGTACCCATTTCATTGGGTTGTTGCTGTAAGTATTAAATGAGATTAGTATATATTGTAAATGCTTAATCAATGTTAGCTATTAATTATAGTTGTTAGTTATCTAACACAAGATTGAAGGGATGGTATTTATTTATTTATTTGTTTGTTTTATTTATTTCTGAGAGAGAGAGCGTGAGCAGGAGAGGGTCAGAGAGAGAGGGGATACAGAATCTGAAACTGGCTCTAGGCTCTGAGCTGGCAGTCAGCACAGAGCCCGACGCGGGGCTCGAACCCACGAACTGTGAGATCATGATCTGAGCCTAAGTCAGACGCTTAACCGACTGAGCCACCCAGGCGCCCCTGAAGGAATGGTATTTAAAATACATCTTCCCCCCACCCAATATATTTTTTTAAAGTTTATCCCGAGAGAGACAGAGACAGCACAAGTGGAGGAGGGGCAGAGAGAGAGACAGAATTCCGAGCAGGCTCTGGTCTGCCAGCGCAGAGCCTGACTTGGCACTCGAACTCATGAACCATGAGATTATGACCTGAGCTGAAATTGAGTCAGATACTTAACCAACGTAGCCATCTAGGCACCCTCCATGTCCCCAATATTTTAGAGGCAACTTTACATACCAAGAAGCTGCATGCCTATTACCACTCGTTCGTATATACACAGCATGGTCCACTGGGACTTCTACCAGGCTATCACACTTAAATATTAATAAGTGTTTTTCCAAAGACTAGGTAAAAATTGTAAAATATTTACATAAGACCACACCAATAATTACGCAGTCATCTGATAAAAACAACACCACCACCACCACAACAAACAACAGTTATGAACGCTGGGTGTATAACAGGAAGCCAAGGGAAAACCAAGTGAGTGTAAAATGCAGCCCTGCCCTCAAATTGCTTATACCCTTGTGTTCCAAGGATACCAAGAGCTAAGCCCGGAGCCAGGGACAGATCAAAGCAGGCAAAGCAGATAGAAATGAAGAATGTGCCCTGCCCTTCCTCCCTAGAATATAGGGGCCCTTGCGGCAGGAGAATGGGGCTACAGAAGAGGCAGGGGAGTCGCTTTCCCAGGAGAAGAGGCAGGCTTGAAAGCAGACAAATTAAAGGAAAAAAAGACACCCAAGCAGGAATTTGAAATATCAAATCATTAAATGGAACAGAAGTAAAAATGACGGCACTCGAAACATTAGATCGTTAAACGAAACGGAACTAAAAAGTATGACTGAGTTTTGAAGACCGAAGCCCTGGGAATAAATGAAGTAAGAAAAGACAAAATTCTCACTTTGGAGAAGGCTGGCCAGCTCAGATACTGGAGAAGTCCCATGACCAGCAATAATGGTCTCCTACTTTGCTAACGAGCATGTCATTCTGGGCAGAAGCTAAACCAAACTCAGAATCTCCAATCTCTGAGGTCCCAGGAAAGGTCAAGGAAAATGAGATAATGCTTTGTTCTGCTGGAACTACGGGGCTGTTACCCGAGGGCTTGCTAGTTTGCTGCTCAGCTGTTTGGGACACTCAGTTGCTCTGATTCCAGAAGGCAGGGTACTCAGGTACACCTTCTCAACAATTTGCCCTGCTCCCTCCACCCATACCCTCAACCCATAATATTTCCAGGCTTTGCCAAGAACCAAGAGTCAACAGAAAGGTGTCAGTGGAGTAGGTGACAAAGGAGGTTTCTCCATTCGAGAAACCCAGATAACCAGAAAGCATCGCAAGGTATGGCACAAGCCAACATGTTGATCTCAGGCTCTCAGCCTCACACCTCATGCACGTAGGTCCGACCCTCCTAGGCCCTGCACCTCGAACCAGAGCTGAGGAAGCTTTGCCCCTTACAGATCCGCAAGGCCATTTTGGGGCAGTTTCTCTCCCAGTTGAAAGAGTACAAATGCTACAGGCGCTCTTTCCAGGTGTTTCTGCCACCCCTCCCCCGCCGCCACCAATCTCCTACAAGAGAGCGGAGAGCGGAGGGCTTTAGCTCAGCAGGGATGCAGAGTCTGTCTGTGGTGTGAATACACTCTTAGTAATCTTTGGCCAGAAATGGAAGATTCCCTTGAAACCTGTTTCACGTGTGGCCTGGTTTCTTCGAGACAAGGAGATAAACTGATGCGTAATGTGAAACAATAAATGAGAAAGGGCACTGAAGGCACGGAAAACGCCTGAGAAATACAACTTGTCATGATAATGCTTAACGAACTTCGCAGCCCTGCTTTGTCCCCTCCTGGAATATCGGGGCCTAGGAGGCAAACCCGGTCGTAGCATTGAGTGAGGGCAGTTCCTAGCAATCGTAATTGCTTGTAAAATTTCCTGTGTGTGCTTCACTGAAAAGTTGCCCAATGATTCAAATATTGTGTGGGTGCTCAAAATTTCTTATTACCTTATTTATCACACCACCAGCCCATGATCTGGAATTTCAGAACTACAAGGAACCTTAAGAGGCCGAGAGATCAGGGAACTTGCCCAGGTTCACACACCGAACGAAGTAGAGCCATAATTTGTACCATAACCCGGGTCTCTCTCTGCGGGGTTTTCTTTCTCTTAATATAACCTTTGTTGTTGAGAGAGAACAAGATCCACCCCTATACACATGCGCGCGCACACACCAGTGTCCCATCCCGATGGTTCTGAGAACACCAGACCCAAGGCTGGGTTTCCTGCTTCAGTTGTCACCCCGCTAAAGACTGGCTCTTACCAGAGTGTCTCAGACTGGAGGACAGCGGCCACCTTGGATCTTCCCATTGTGTTTCTCCCCTCCTCCTCCCTTCCTTGCCCTTCAGTAGGATTTCTAGAAAGTATGCCCCACACTGCTACACAGGCCTGCGAAGATATGGGTTCATCCACCCAACTGGTCCTAGGATGCTCTCTGGGGCTGCTTTTACCCATCACTGGAAACTGAAGGCTGTGATCCATAGAGGAGATGGAGGTACCCCCATCCAGAGTGTCAAAAAATTCTCACACATCTCTAATTTTTCTTGTTCTCCACCCTCCCGCCTCACCAGCAGCGAGCTTAATTTGTCTTGGCATTTTGCTTGCCCTCTCGGTCAGCCAGAGCCACTCGGTAATTTAAAAGCCCTTGCAATTTCAATCTGAGTTTACATATTTTGAGATGTAGGTAGGGTAGAACTCAGATCCCAAGAGCATCCCGGGGCAGAATCGCCAAAGTGGCAGTGGAAATGTATGCATTTGAGGAGGGGTGCCACCAGCTATCCCCCAACCGATCTAGGGCTTTGTCCACCTTCTGGACTCAGGCATTTCCCTGGCAAAGTCTCCTGCGGGCACCTTTCAAGATCGGGCTCCCACCTGCCACCCCTCAGCCCCAAGGGACTCCAGGTAGCATCCGCGTCGGAGTCCGGTCGCCCCGCCCCACCCACCCCCCACCCCTCGTGAACTTCCCGGTCGCGCCATATGTCAGAGGTGAGGGTCCAGCAGAGGCTGGCGCTGGCCCGGCCCGCGTGCCCATCCGTACGCCCAGCCACCCACCTGTGGAAGAAGAGCAGGATGGACAGCATGGTCTGGTCGATGTTGCGGTTGCAGATGCCCTCGTTGATCAGGTAGCAGGGGTCCCGCAGCACTGGCTCCAGCGAATCCTGCCGCATTATGCTCTTGAGCTTGTCGGTGTTGAGGTTCTCTAAGACCAGCTTCTCCTGCAGCTGCCGAAAGTTGCTCACGGTAGGGCTGCGCGGGCTGTTATTCCCTCCGCTGCTGTCGCTCTGGAGCCCGCTTCGGTGGGCCAGGTCCAGGCAGCAGTTACAGCAGTCGAGACCGACAGGTGAGCGGCAGTCGGTCTTGGACTGGGCCATCTTCTCAGACTCGGGGGCCGCTTGGCCTGCGAGGTCAGGGTCGGCTGGCAGGTGCGCGCCCGCCAGGCTGGTCTGAGGAGACTCCAGGGCGTATGGAAAACAAAAGCTGCGAGAAGAGTTGGAAATTAGCGCCTAAAGCCAGCCACCCTCGGTTCGGCCCCCTCCTGGCTGTGCTGCTCCGGGTGCGAATACAAACAGCTGGACAAACAGCTCTGAGCGGATCCTTCGGGCTCACTTCCTCCTCTTCCTCCTCCTCCTCCTCCTCCCCCTCCCCCTATGCCCTCCCCCTAGGTGCCACCGAGGCCCTAGCGCAGTCCCAAGTTTCCCAAGTGTGAGCGGGGCTCGGCGGACCTGTGGCAGCAGGAAGGGCGGGCAGCAGGGCAGAGGGAGAGCCCGGGCGCGCCCTGGCTCCCTCCCTCCTTCGCTCCCTCCCTTCCCGGCTCGCCGGCTCTCCCGCTCTCCCGCTCTCCGGCTCCGCTGGGCTGTGCCGGCTGAGCGGTGGCAGGAGCCGAGAGCGAGTGAGCCTGTGAGCCAGAGAGCGAGTGAGCGAGCCGCACGCCCAGGAGTCAGCACGGGGCTGTGACAGCATGTAAATTACCCCAGGGGGGCCGGCGGAAAACGCTTGGCCGCCGCGGCCGGCTGGCTTCTGCCCCCAACCCCCCGCCGCCGCCCCCTTCCGCACCCTAGGGCCCTCGCACCCTCGCACCCACACGGCCGCCCGCACCCTCGCCCGCGCTCTCGGGAGCCCGGCCTGGCTCTCCCCGCGTCCGCACGCCCGGCGCCTGGGCTTGGGCTCTCTCGCCGCTCGGGACGCATCCTCCGTTAAGAAATCTACCACCCTGGTCTCGAGAGCTCCGCGGGAGGGCAGACGATCCGCGCGCGTCCCACAGAGGACGGGTCCCCCTGCAGGAGAGACGCCGCCGCTCCCGGCGAGCCAGCCTCGTGGCCGCTTTCAACTGCCGCCCCCAACAAGCCGGTTTCGGGCGGGGAGGCGGGGGGCGCGGCAAAGAGAGCGGTTGCCCCTACAGAGTCCGAGAGGGCCAGGCACGCTCTACCGAGCGCCCAGTGAAAGCCTTGAAGGAAACTCAGAAGTGCGCTCAAACTCGCCTCGGTTTCTGTCCCCTTCTTCTCACTTCTCTTCTCCCCCTTTCCCCAGTGGCTCTCGCCCCTCTTCCCTGAACCCCAAGTGAAGCGATCTCTGCCTGGGCTTCCGGGAATACCCGCTCCCCGGCCGGCTTCCCGCGACCTTGCCCCCTCACCCCCTCTGGGCTCGCTTCTCAATTTGCCCTTCCGTCCGTCTCTCGGCGCTTTTTCCCCACTCTTTTCACTTTCTCTCAGGTTTTTTTTTCTTTTCCGTTTTTCTTTCTTTACCCATTTCCGCCCCCTCTTTCTTTCCTTATTCTTCTCCGTTTCTGTATTTCCTCATTTCCCCCCCCCCTTCGCTCCCATTCCTCTTTTTCTCTCGTTTTCTTTCTTCCCCCTTTATTTCCCCCGCTGTGTCTTCCCCGCGCGTCCGTCGCCTCAGCACCCCTTCTTTCTCCGCAGTTCTGTTCTTCTCACTAAAGTATCTTCCCCTACTCCCCTACTTTTCCCAGCTTACTACCCCCCCGTTTGATCCCCACCTGCCACTTGGGTCCTTTCTGTCCTCACCCTTTCAAGAGCTGTGGTGAGGGAATGCTCGCGGGCACTGGGGCTGTGTCGATTGAAACTGCGGGCAGAGGTATTCTAAGTTCTGAGAAGAATGTGATTCTAGAACCTCGGAGAGGTTAAAGGTTAAATCCGTGGAGAGCAAGGCAGGCTGGTTCCTCGGGTCATACCCCAGGCTTGCAAGATGTAGGGATGTGCTGGGTGGGCAAGTGGTAGACTTTAAGGGTGTCTCAAGATTGGAGAATTGGAATACGTTAGATGTGGAGGATTCACTAATTATTGGCTCCTGAGAAAAATTCAAAATACTCACGATGTTCAGTTTTCACACAGAACTCCGATGGATTTCAGTTTGTCAGCACTCCCCACCCCCCTTCCGCTCGCTTTTTTTCACAAGCCCGTGGCCCTGGCAATAGAGCAGTATCTACCGCCACCTGGTGTTTAAGACGGGATCGACAGTCCCTGCCTCGTGGTCCCAGAGTTCAAACTTGAGGAGCCTGCAGGGGTGCCTCCTGGTGGAATCCACGGGGCATTCGTTCTGAGAACCGGAGGGAAACCGAGGCGGAGCCCCCCACCCCCCATGCCCAAGCTGTACACCCGGACACCAGTCGGGGCCAGAGCCTCCTTCTGGAGGCGCTTCTCTTGCCTGAGTCCCTGTAGACTGACGTAGTTCCATACGTTTGAAATTCCCTCTAGGTGCCACAAGCATCAGCCCTGTGATTAGGAGCAAAGGGCGGCCGAATAACTCCTGTCCCAAGACACTGTAGGTCTTTTTAAATTTTTTTTTTAAGTTTATTTGTTTATCCTGAAACACAGAAACAGCGCGAGTGGGGGAGGGGCAGAAAGGGAGAATCCCAAGCAGGCTCTGCACAGTCAGCCTCGAGCCCCAGGCAGGGCTCAAACTCTCCTGAGAAATCGCGAGATCTATCGATTGATCGAAACCTGGCTGAAACGAAGAGTGGAAGGCTCAACCCACTGAACGACCAGGCGCCCTGGCCCTGTGGATCTTTATGGAGCCCCACGTCTTAAGGAAATGGAGAGAGGGCAGTCCTCTCTCTGTTGTAGGGGACAGAAAACCAGAAACGACCTGTATCCATAGTTCCCGACATGATCCCAAGATCAGAGATGAAAGAGGCAGTTTGGAGGTCACTGAGCAGACCTGCAGGACTGAGAGCATGGTCCCTATGCTCTCACAGACTCCCGAGGATTCAGTTTGGTCTCTCAAAAGATAAGTTAATTTCCCGTTTTCTTCTTCTTCTTTGTCTTTTTTTTTTTTTAATGTTCTTGAGTAAAAGCCAGAGGAGGTAGTAGAATATGAAATTTCATATGCGTTGTGCAGACTTATAGCCTACTGAATTGTTTTTTAATTAGTGTTTATGATTTTCCCTCTTGTTTATAATTACTTTATGTTAAACATTATAACAAAATGTATTAGCTCCATAAATGTTTACTTAAGTTGTTCTGAGAACTGCTGGGGCCTTTTACTTCTATACTTGCCTGAGTCCTCTTATCTTTGTGCATAACCTTGGGACGAGGCCCTGGTGGAAGTATTTCCTTCTTGGCATTTGGCACCATTAAACCCAAGATTTTGTCCCCTTGACATTTCCCTTGTTGTAGTCTTTGTTCTCATCAGTTGTTGTTAATGATTCAGTGCAGCTTTGCATACTATATCCAGGCTGATCAAGAGCAAATATAACTTAGGTATAGAAAAATCTAGATAGTTCAGCGATAGAGTTCGGAAAGCTGCTCTGTGTTTGCATACAAGTCCAGCTTGTATTGACATATAGTATACCTCCACGGGGAAGGCTGACTGGGCAGGGCCCCCTTGGCTTCTCTCTGTGAAGCCTTGCTTTGTCCACATTTATTGTGTTGGGTGAAAACACTCCAAGCAGCAAAATACTCTTGCATAAACCCAGTGAGCAGAAGGGGGCCCCACTTCAAGACGGAGCTGGTGGCTTTACGGGTGGAGCAGAAAGGGAGTATAAGGTGCATCTCCTTCTCAGATGGAGTCTGAGTCACTTATTCAAGAGTCACTTATTCTGCACTTGCCCCGTGCCAGGTATGGTGTTAGTGGAGATTCAAAGGTAAACAAGGCACAGCCCAGGCCGCCAAAGAAGGTATGGCCTATCTGGCAAACCAGATACGTCAAGAGACAAAAACAGTACAAATGGGCAGTGATGACAGAGGCCTGGTGTGTGGTGGGAGCAGGTGCTGCGGGAGGGTGAAGAAGATGTCAGCTCTGGAAGGAAGGAAGGGCAACCTGAGTGGAGAGAGTAGAGAACAGAGACCTGGTGGTGAAGACAGCATGTACGCTGGGGCCTGGGTGTGGATTATAAAGCAGGTCAGTGTTGTGAGAGAACAAGATGAGAGATGGAATAGTGTGAGTCTAGGCTGGAAAAGGATGAGAGGCCAGGTCTTAGAGGGGCTTGTGTGAAACATGAAGGGGATCTCCTCGCTACACAAGTCTGTTGTGCATTTAGAAACTATTAAGGAAAAGAATAGGGGCTCCTGGGTGGCTCAGTCAGTTGAGCATCCAGCTCCTGATTTCGGCTACAGTCATGATCCCAAGGGTCGTGGGATCGAGCCTCAAGTTGGGCTCCACACTGAGCAGATTCTCTCTCTTTCTCCTCCTCCCCTCTCCCTCTGCCTCTCCCCACTGCTCTCATGTGATATTTCTCTCTGTAAAAATAAAATAATAAAATAAAATAAAATAAAATAGAGAAGGGATAGATGCCATTTATTAAGTCCCTGCTATGTGCTAGGCACTGTACATATATTATCCCCTATAATCCTCACAATAACTCTGTGAAATAGGTAGTGTAGTTCCAGTGATGAAATGGGCTTGGGGAAGTTAAAGAAACTCTCAGGTTACATAAGTAGTAAGTTGGGCATTCGAATTTGAACCCATAGCTTTCAGACCTGGAAGCTCGTGCCTTTAATGGTTAGGTGACTTTTTTAAAAGTTTATTTATTCATTTTGAGGGAGAGAGAGAAAGAGTAAGAGGAGGGACAGAGAGAGGGAGAGAGAGAGAATCCCAAGCAGGCTCTGTGCTGTCAGCGCAGAACCCAATGCGGGGCTCGAACTCACAAACTGTGAGATCATGACCTGAGCTGAAATCCAGAGTCAGAGGCTTAACCGACTGAGCCACCCAGGCGCTCCAACAATTAGGTGACTTTTTAATGATGGATTTATCAAACTTTACAATATATAATAGCTGTTTAAAGAAGACCGAACAAAGAAAAAAAAAAGGTGAAATCAACGATTTACTAATATATTTAAAGATTTTTGTTTGTACTGTGGAAAGCCAGGAAGGAAACTGGCAAATATGGTGTAATAATTAATATTAGCATAGCGGAGTTTTGGATCACCTACCATGGGTCAGGGACCATTCTAAATGCTTTACATGGCATCATCCAGTTTAACTTATCACCACAATCCTGCGAATTAGTTACTATCATCATTCTCACTTAAGAAACGGGGCTACTGAGGCACAGAGAGATTATCCGGCCTATCTAAAGAATAGGTAGCTGCGCTCTAAGCCTTTATGGTCCAGCTAGGTTCAAGTTAAGGCACACAGTGATTTTCAGGCAATCCCATTTCCCTACCATTGAGATTCAATTTTGTAAACCTTTCTTTTTTTTTTTTTTTTTTTAAATGTGTTTGTTTGTTTTTAATTTATTTCTGAGAGAGAGAGAGAGACACAGCGTGAACATGGGAGGGACAGAGAGAGAGGGAGACACAGAATCCGAAACAGGCTCCAGGCTCTGAGCTGGCAGCACAGGGCCTGACATGGGGCTCGAACCCACAAACCGTGAGATCATGACCTGAGCCGAAGTCAGACGCTTAACCGACTGAGCCACCCAGGTGCCCCTTTGTAAACCTTTCTTAACTGGGGAAAGCAGACATCCTTCCGGAAACTTTTCTCAATTGTTCATCACAAGTTTATAGATTGTTATAGCCTAGCGAGGATTTAAAACCTGGACCAGGGGATCTTACTTGTGCCAAGGACCCCTTTGACAGTATAGTGAAGTTTAGAACAATGTTTTTAGATACAAAAAATCAAATATGTAGAATTACAAAGGAAATTAATTATATTGTTATGCCATTATCAAAAGACTAAAAATAGAAGGTTGTGATATAGTTATATAAGTGCTTGTTATTAACGTAGTAAACAAGATCTAGATGCACGTATGATAACCATGGTAACTTCAAAGTAATAATGAGTGTAAAAGTATTTAAAGACACCCATATTAACAGTAATATGACAAAATAATGATTTCTACCAGTGACAAAGTCATGGGTACTGCTACATGCAAGCTACTGTTATGGATCTTTACAACAATTTCCCATTTATCATTCATAGCAAGCCTATGAGGTAGCCTTGTTTTACGACTCTGAAAGAGATGGAGTTAATTTTCCAAGGTTACACCGCCGGCAAGTGGAAGAGAATGACAAATGCATTTTCTCACAGTTCTGGACGCTAGATAGAAGTCTGAGATCAAGGTGTTGTAAGGGTTGGTTTTCACAGAGGCTTCTCTCCTTGCCTTATACATGGCCATCTTCTCCCTATGTCTTCTCATGGTCTTTCCTCTGTATGCGTCTGTGTCCAAATTTCCTTGTCTTATAAGGACATCTGTCATATTGGGTTAGGATTCACCTTAATGACCTCGTCTTAATTATGTCTTTAAAGACACCCCCCCCCAATCTCCAAATGTAGTCACGTTCTGAGGTACTGGGGGTTAAGATTTCAACATACTGGATTGGGGGGGTGGACAGTATAGCCCATTACACACCCCAACCACAAGGGTTCAGATTCAGTAGGTCTGGGGTAGGACTAGAGATTTGTAATTTTAATAGATCCCTAGGTGATTTTTTTAGGCAGGCAGGTTTAGAAACTATTATGTTCCCAACCACAAACTTTCTTAGCACAGTTCTTTGATCATGGTTGGAGCTCAATAAATATTTGTTGATTGATTGACCAAGAGGAAATAGAATATGGAGATGAGCAAGTGGGAGACATTTTCAAGTGTTCTTAAGGTAGAAGTTAGATAGTTAGAGGTCTCAAATAGACACCGATGTTTGCAGATAGGGAGCTGGATCCGATGAATTCAATGTCCCATCCTTCTTCTTTTTAGTTTTTTATATGTAACTTCTTCCATTTAGTTTTTTATATGCAAAAAGAACAAGATAAAAATTTATAAGCAAGTGTTAAGAGAACATGAACTAAGAACTGATTTGGAAGAGATAAAATTAATAAGAAAACAAAAATAAGATCCTATATATGTAGGATATTTGTGTCTGTGATTGTATATTTACTTTTACATGGAGCTTTGCCTGTGGATACTGAATGTATGTGGGCGATGTTGGAATATGGTGGTATATGAGCAAGAATTAGTATAGAATTGTGTGTGAATGGGCATTTATATCAGGTTTCTCAATCTCATTTGAGGGCCACTTTACTCTTCCACCATAGAGCTCAAGAAATGGTTACCATTTTAATAATTTAAAAAAATTTTAACATTTTTATTTATTGTTGAGAGAGAAAGAGACAGAGTGCGAGTGGAGGAGGGGCAGAGAGAGAGGGAGACACAGAATCAGAAACAAGCTCAGCGCAGAGCCTGACGTGGGGCTCGAACCCACGAACCGTGGGATCATGACCTGAGCTGAAGCCGGATACTTAACCAACTGAGCCACCCAGGTGCCCCTTAATAATTTTTTTTAAAAAATAGTGGTAGTATGGGGTGCCTGGGTGGCTCAGTCGGTTAAGCATTTGACTTCAGCTCAGGTCATGATCTCACGGCTCCTGGGTTGGAGCCCCACGTCAGGCTCTGTGCTGACAGCTAGCTCAGAGCCTGGAGCCTGCTTCAAATTCTGCATCTCCCTCTCTCTCTCTGACCCTGCCCTGCTCACTCTGTCTCTCTATCTCTCTCAGAAATAAATAAAAACATTAAAATTTAAAAAAACTAAAATAAAATAGTAGTAGTAGTAGTAGTAGTAGTAGTAGTAATTACTCAGATTTGACAAATTTTTCTCTTGGTGAAATTAAAATATATCCCCCTGTGGAAGAATTTTAGATGGAGTGTTGACAATGGTTACCTCTAGGAAGGGGGTACGATTAGGGAGGGGGAACAGAGTAAAGGAGAGAGTCTTCCTAGTTTTATCATCTGACAAAAAAATTAGTATGTTTTACTTATATAAATTAAATAATTTTATTATTAAAGTAACACAATATTATTTTATTTTTTGTAATTTAAAATATTTTTAAGTTTATTTCTTCATTTTGAGAAAGAGAGAGCATGCACAAGCAGGAGTGGGAAAGAGAGAAAAGGAGGGTAAAGGAGAGAGAGAGAAAATCTCAAGCAGGCTCCCCACTGTCAGCGCAGACCCTGATGCGGGGTTCAAACTCATAAATCATGAGATCATGACCTGAGCCAAAATCAAGAGTTGACACAAGCGCCTGGTTAAGCATCTGACTTTGGCTCAGGTCATGATCTCACAGTTCATGAGTTGGATCCTGCATCAGGCTCTTTACTATGAATGCAGAACCCACTTCTGGATCCTCTGTCTCCCTCTGTCTCTGCCCCTCCTCTGCTTGTGCTTTCTCTCTCTCTCTCTCCCTCTCTCTCAAAAATAGATTAAAAAAAAAAAACAACAGTTGGACGCTTAACCAACTGAGCTACCCAGGTGCCCCAACACAAGGTTATTTTAGAAAAACCCTGGTGTCGTTTGGTGTGAAGAAGCCTACAAATTCACTCACGATTCTGCCAGCCAAGAGCAACTTTTATCTAAGCCTCCCTCTTTATAGAACTGTTTCGTGGAGGTCATATGTTATTACATCCTAATATCTATAGTGCATTTTCTTCTGGAGCTCATGGTCTGGTGTTGGGGAGGGGGAAGAGTGGCTTTCCAGAAGGGGTGATGTCTGGATAGAGCCTTAAAGAGGAATTGCGAAGGCTGAGCCCATTTTCTAGTGCCTAGTAAGCATCTGCCTAATGAGATAGTGGATATAAAACGATTAGTGCCTAGCACATAGTAAGAGCTAGGCATCATTATTACCTGACCCTTTCAAACAGATTTGAATGGCAACTTGTGTTCGCTCTGAGAAGTAAATGAGGTAATGCATGTAAAGTACTAAAGATAGTGCCTGGCACTTAACATGTGCACAGTACATGGCGGCAGTTGATAGTGTTGTTTGTTGGTAGTGGTTTTATCATTTTGGGATTCTGCTGGATTGAGATGGAGTCTTCTGTCTCTGATCTTCTGTTGTCTGACTCTGGAGTTTTTGTTGTTACATTATTTCCTTTTCTTTTTTTTTTTTAATTAAATTTTTTTTTAAGTATTTAGTTTTTTGAGAGAGACAGACAGACAGACAGACAGAGCTCGAGCAGACGAAGGGCAGAAGGAGATGGAGACACAGAATCCAAAGCAGGCTCTAGGCTCTGAGCTGTCAGCACAGAGCCCAAAGCGGGGCCCAAACCCAGGAATCACCATGAGATCATGACCTGAGCTGAAGTTGGATGCTTAACTGACTGAGTCACCCAGGTGCCCCTGTCCTGTTACATTAAGATATGATGTCTCCATGTATGCTTATGTTCAGAGCTCTTTTCCTCATAACAACCACTGGCCAACTACCACTGCCACCGTCACCAGCCACATGGTGTGCTCCTGTTGTAGGCTCCAAAAGTATATAGAACATGTTGAAGCTTGATGGTAGAAGTGGAGCCGACCCCTGGTTTGCCTCAGAAAATATTTTTTTGTATAGTAAAGAGATAGTTTCTGGGTTTCTGATTAGTAAAGCTCCTGTATTGCTGAAGACAGCTGGTAGAAGTGAATCAAAAGCTTTCCCTGTCTTTTTGGGCACTTTTGTTATTCTGGACCAAAGGGTAGAGTGTATGTAGGCCACAGGTATGCTCCTCAGTCCAACTGCATCTCCCCACAAAAGCCAAGAGCAACTCCATCTTCACCAGCAGCTGGAGGTCACTTTTGCCCATTGTTCATAGCCGGTGCAACTCTTAGGCTTTTTGCAGAGCTTTGTGGGTATTCTAATGGGTATTTGTAATGTTTTTTTATTTAGTTGTTAGAGAGAGAGAGAGAGAGAAAACAAGTGGGGGAGGGGCAGAGAGAGAAGGAGAGAGAGAGAATCCCAAGCAGGCTTCGCTCTATCAGCACAGAGCCCGATTCAGGGCTTGAACCCACAAACCACGAGATCATGACCTGAGCTGAAACTAAGAGACGGACGCTTAACCGATTGAGCCATGCAGGTGCCCCTCTAATGGGCATTTGTAAATGGTGGGTATCAGAGATCGCTAGACATTGCTGCCCTATTAACCCAGAGAGCCCTGGATATAATCAATCTTCTTACTAAAGACTTCAGTAAGATGGCATAGAAGTCCTTTGCTTTTTCCATGGTCTGTGTGAACTAGCTTTCCACCCCTCCATCCTGACGATCCTGTTTTCGGGATTCATCTCATTTCACCCAGTACAGGAATCCTCTGCCTTTTTGTAAGGAAAAACTGTGCTGAACTTTCCTGAAGCTTCAATCAGGAGCTGGTAAGAGGGAGGTTAAGGGTAGCGGGAAGCTGAATGAACCTGGGGGCTGCCTGTCAGGGTGTGGGAGTGAAGAAGGTTGGGGAGCAGGGACACTGCTTTCTCTTTTCTCCTCTGAGCTGAGAAAAGCAGGCACATTGCAGAGAGCAGGGCAGGAGGAAGGTGACTACCTCGCAGAAATAACTTGTAAGGCTTCGACCTTGCTTGTAGATCCCAAGCTACTGATTGGGGTCCCTGACCTAATATAGTAGACAAATGGTTTGTGTTGTTGTTACTGCTGGTCTTTTATTTATTTATTTTTCTTCCTTAGTTTATTGTCAAGTTGGTTTCCATATAACACCCAGTGCTCATCCCAACAAGTGGCCTCCTCCATGCCCATCACCCCCCTTCTCCTCTCCCCCACCCCCCTCAGCCCTCAGTTTGTTCTCAGCATTCAAGAGTCTCTCATGGTTTGCCTCTCTCCCTCTCCCCCACTATTTCCCCCCTTCTTCTCCCCCAGGGTCCTCTGTTAACTTCCTCCTAATCCTCCTATACGTGCAAACATATGGTATCTGTCCTTCTCTGCCTGATTTATTTTGCTCAGCATAACACCCTCAAGTTCCATCTATGTTGCTACACGTGGCCAGATTTCATTCTTTCTCATTGCCATGTAGTATTCCATCGTATAGATAAACCACATCTTCTTGATCCATGTGTCCATTGATGGACACTTAGGCTCTTTCCACGTTTTGGCTATTGTTGAGAGTGCTGCTATGAACATTGGGGTTCATGTGCTCCTATGCATCAGCACTCCTGTATCCCTTGGGTAAATTGCTAGCAGTGCTTTTGCTGGGTCCTAGGGGAGTTCTATTGTTAATTTTTTGAGGAACCTCCACACTGTTTTCCAGAGGGGCTGCACCAGCTTACATTCCCACCAACAGTGTGGGAGGGTGCCCATTTCTCCACATCCTCGCCTACTGCTGGTTTTTTAATATCCTTCCCTAAGTGTATCTCCCTTCCCATATTAGCTTTCTGAATCTTGATACTGTGCACTCAGATTGATCTCTTAGCCCTACTTTCCACTCCTTGGGGCATTTTCATTTACATCTCAGCCACCTCTGGAATTCTGGACCTGGTTTATCTAGTCCTTTGTTACCACTCCATATGTTGACATAAAGGCAGCCTCCACCTCGTACATAGGCTGAGATCTCAAAGTTCATTCTGAAGTCAGTTGTTTGGAAGGTACCTGCATTTTTCCATATAAGAAAAAAAAGTTATAAATAGTAGTTACATTTCCAGACCAGCCCACCACTATAGACCAGATATCTATATCAATATCTATCTATATACACACTAATATAATATAACATAATATAATATAATATAATATATATTAGCCCACTATAAAAGAGAGTGATTCTGGGGCGCCTGGGTAGCTCAGTAAATTGAGCATCCAACTTCGACTCAGGTCATGATCTCATGGTTTGTGGTTTCGAGCCCCACATCAGGCTTTGTGCTGATATCGCAGAGCCTGGAGCCTGCTTAGGATCCTCTGTCTCCCTCTCTCTCTGCCCCTCATCTGCTCACACTCTGTCTCTCTCACCATCTCTCAAATATAAATTTAAAAAAACATTAAAAAAATTTTTTAAATGTGGGCCATTTGCAAGGAAAAGTTAGAAAATCTTGGTCATCCAGCCAAAACAGGAAGAGAATCCAAGGGAATAAAAATGCTTTAGCCCTGACTGCTGGCTGGAGCTGGAGTCAAGGAAGTTGAATTGGACTAAGTAGATGATGCTTTCATGGAGGCTCTCTAGGGGACTTTTGACGACTTTGCAAGGTTGCAGAGGGTCAAAACACTAGTCCTTTATTATTTCTAATTTCACTTCAAAACTGATGGCTTTCAGGGCGCCTGGGTGGCTCAGTCAGTTGAGCACCTGACTCTTGGTTTTGGTTCAGGTCTTACAGTTCCTGAGTTCAAGCCCCACATAAGGCTCTGTGCTGGTGGCACAGAGTCTGCTTGGGATTCTCTCTCTCTCTCTCTCTCTCTGTCCTTCCCCCACTGTGTGCCCTCTCTCTCTCAAAATAAATAAGTAAACATTTTTAAAACACTGATGGCCTTCAGTTGTGGCTGGCTGGCTTAGTTGGTGGAGCACTCAACTCTTGATCTCATGGTCCTGAGTTCGAGCCCCACATTGGAGGTGGAGCCTATTTAAAGAAAAACAAAACCAATGGCTTTCAGTAATCATAACTACCATATACTGGGCTCCTACTATGTGACAATTCGCATACCCGCTCCTCATTTGATCCTTACAATAGCACTCTAAAGTAAATTCTATAATGACCTTTATTTTACAGACCAGGAGACTGGGGCTCAGAAGGGTCAGTAAGCTTAATGACGGTTATTAGGTACAATTGGAAAGCAAGCCAGTGGTTTCCCACTCCCCAACCCTGTGCTTTTATGGTGTGTACCCAGCCACCCTTTTCTTTCCCTTGTCAGGAAGTACATCAAGAGCATTACTCCTAGGGCTATCAAGCCATGATTAGAGTTGTTTGTTAGCTCATAAAAGAAACAAAGAATGAAGAAATCAAGAGAGGTGAAGGGAGGGAGGAAAGGATGGAGAAAGGGAAAGGTTTTTGCTAGGGAGAAGCTCAAAGAAGAGCCCAGATACAGAAGTGCTTCTCAAACTGTATCCCATTTTTAAAGTTTTTCAATGTTTATTTATTTTTGAGAGAGAGAGAGAGAGCGAGCTCAAGCGGGGAGGGGCAGAAAGAGAGAGAGGGAGATACAGAATCCGAAGCAGGGTCCAGGCTGTCAGCCGTCAGCACAGAGCCTGACGCGGGGCTCGAACTCACAAACCATGACAGCATGACCTGAGCCAAAGTCACTTAACTGACTGAGCCACCCGGGTGGCCCATTACCCCATTCTTAATTCAATCAGTATCAGCTAGTACACTGAATTGTCACTTTATTTTTCTCTTTTCTCCTGTAGGCTGTCCCAGGTCATTGTCTGCTTCGAGTCTGCCTGTCTATTTCAGCTTATGCCCAACTTCACTTTTAAATACAGGTGTTAAAGACATATGAGCATTTTCTGCCACTCTGAGCTCTAAGCAGCCTTAATCAGGCATTAGTTTCTCTTGGCACCAGGTAGATCTCCGGCCATGGGGTTCCAGATCTCAACAGCTGCTCCCAGCTCTCTCTCTACCACTAGGAACAGGTTTTATAAAGGTAAAGCATGTAACACTACTGTCCCAGCTCTTTCTAATTTCCTTTCTCAGAGCTGCTGTCTTTATCTGCAGCAGGAAACAGCTTGGCTTATTTCTTCGGCATTGTTGAAATAATACCAAACATTAGTTTCAGACAGCCATTGGAAAGGCTCTTCACGGAGTCCTCTGGCCAATTCCAAAAGGCCAGTAAAATTTGTTTCCTGGAAGCTTATTTGCTTTACCTTGCCACTGACTCTGCTCCCTCCCCCTAGGATTTTGATCGTGATCCTTTTGAGCCATTCTTCAAGTTTTTCTTCTATTTTTAGATTCTCTGACTCATTCTTCCCCCATAGCAAAAGTCAGGGAGGGCCTTCTGTTCTAACCAGGCTCTCCTTTTTAACATTGGAAATAGTCTCTCACAGTGCCTACAAATCAATTTGATGATCTGTAGCACACAATGACTGGATTGCTTTTCCATCTTCTCTCTCTCTCTCTCTAATTGTGGCCTTTCTATTTCCCCTTGTAGGTAGGTGTTCGTCCAGCCTCCACTTGAATACACTAGATGAGTTCCCATTTCATGATGGATAGATGAAAAGTTGTACCAAAAAGGACTTGCAATCTTCCCTTTGTAACTTCTATCCATTAATCTTACTTTTACTATATGGAGCAGGAAGAATCCTTCAAATATTTCGTGATGGCTGTCGTATTTTCTTTTAACCATCCTTTAACCCAGTTCCTAATCAGTCCTCAGTGGTTTCTTGACCCTTATCTAGATGCACCTTAAAATAAGATACCGAGAAATGGACATACCGCTCCATGTGTGGTTTGGCTGGTGCTGAGTACATCAGGACCACTCCTTCCTGTGACTTTCTAATACAATTTCATGATTATGTTGGCTTAAAAAAAAAGCAAGTCATCTCTTCACATATATTGAGCATTTACCTTGGGTCAGATACAGTACCTAACATTTACTAAGCAATCTCTCCAAAGGTTCAGTGGTAGAGGGTTTCTGTCGTCTCTTACCCCATCAGGCCAGGAGAGGGCATAGCTAACCTCTTCTAATACTTCTTCCTGTTGTCTACTGCCCTCCAGATCTCTCACTTACTGATGACCTCAGCACCTCACTGATAGTCTCCTCAAATATGGTTACCATCCTGAGTGATTTTAATGACCCATCTACAAGCTTCATCCTTTTTTTTTTTTTTTCCTAAGTTTACTTATTTAAGCAATCTCTATACCCAGTGTGGGGCTTGAACTCACAATCTTGAGATCAAGAGCTGCATGCTTTACTGACTATGCCAGCCAGGTGCCCCCAAGCTTCATCCTTTCAAGGACTGTTTTCACCTCCAATCCATTTCACCAACCTATTCCCATGATCTGCTTTATTTTCAGCAGAGGACCTCACCACTTACTCCATTATGCAAATCAAGGCTGTCAAATGCTAACTTTCATTTTCCTTCCCTCACCCGACCCTGCCATATAGTTGCCTCCCTACACATCCTAGTCTCCTTTTTTTTTTTGGCCTTACAGGAATAGGCCTATCTTGTCCAGTTCAAGGCGAATCCATCTATTTATGCTTCAGAGCCTGTTCTCTCCCACCTCCGTGGGGACTTTTCTCCATTGGCTATCCCTTTTCTCATCTGTATCCTCAACCACTCTTTCTCTTTTTACTGGCTGCGTCCCATCAGTATTTAGATATGCTTGACTTTCTCACATTAAAACAACAACAACAACAACAACAACAACAACAACAACAACCAAGCAAAATTCTTCTTTGACTCTGTTCCCAACTGGAGTTCACCCTATTTCTTTCCTTCCGTGATCACAAAAGCTTTTCTTTTATAATTTATTGTCAAGTTGGCTTCCATATAACACCCAGTGCTCATCCTAACAAGTGCCCTCCTCCATGCCCATCTCCCCCTCCTACCCCCCACATCCATCAGCCCTCAGTTTGTTCTCAGCATTCAAAAATTTCCCATGTTTTGCTTCCCTCCCTCTCTCCAATTATTATTCCTCTTCTCCTCCCCCATGGTCCTCTGTTAAGTTTCTCCTAATCCTCCTATAAGTGGAAGCATATGGTATCTGTCTTTGTCTGACTTATTTCACTCAGCAGAACACCCTCAAGTTCCATCCATGTTACTACAAATGGCCAGATTTCATTCTTTCTCATTGCCATGTAGTATTCCATTGTATAGCTAAACCACATCTTCTTGATCCATTCATCCGTTGATGGACACTTAGGCTCTTTCCATGATTTGGCTATTGTTGAGAGTGCTGCTATGAACACTGGGGTCCATGTGCCCCTATGCATCAGCACTCCTGTATCCCTTGGGTAAATTGCTAGCAGTGCTATTGCTGGGTCCTAGGGGAGTTCTATTGTTAATTTTCTGAGGAACCTCCACACTGTTTTCCAGAGGGGCTGCACCAGTTTCCATTCCCACCAACAGTGTGGGAGGATGCCCATTTCTCCACATCCTCGCCAGCATCTAGAGTCTCCTCATAGAAGCTTTTCAAAATGAGCCATCTACACTTGGTGTCTCCATTTCCTCACCTCCCATTCAAAACTCAGCGCTGCCGTTCCCCCACAGTGTCTGACTTTTCTGACCCCAGAGCATCGCTATTACTGCTCTTGTTGAGGAAACCAATGATGTCCCAATTGCCAAACCAAACAAACAATTTTAAGTCTTTGTTTTCCTGGAACTCTTTCTGCTGCATTTAACATAATGATTGCTCTCACTCCATTTTCCTCCTCATGCCTCGCTTCTGTCCTTATGTCTCTCTTGAAAGTGCCTACACTTTGTTTCTGGTCATGCTGTCCCTCTCCTGATTCTCCTCGTTCCTCTTGGCTATTCCTTCTTGTGTTCTTTTGTGGACTCTTCCTCTGTCACCCGTTCCATGATGCTCTTTCTCAGTATTCCTCTCATGCTATCCCTTTCCTTGGGTCACCTTATCCATCCCCATGGTTTTACCTACTTTGCTGTTCACTCCCTGATCTATATTCATAGCCTCATACCTCTCTCATGAGCTCTAAACCTGAACACTCAATTGTGACTAAACATGTAGGACATGGTATGTCCCATAGATACCTCAAATGTTAGCTCAGTATGTCACAACTTCATCTTCTTTACTTAAATCTGCCCCCTCTCCTCTATCCACCTCTACCACCATTTTGGTGATGTAGACCTCTATCCACACAGTTGTCCCGACTTGAAACTTAAGAGTTACCCGAGACTCTTCATTCAACCAGTGGCATAGACTTGTTAAGTCTATCTTCTAAGTATCTGGTATGTCTTTGCTTTGTTACTACAGCATACTAGTCTAGACTCTCCATCATCTTTCTTTAAACTATTTAAATAGCTTCTCAACTAGTCTCCCGCCTCTTGGCCTACTCCCCCTTTTTTAAAAATGTTTAATGTTTATTTATTTATTTTGAAAGAGAAAGAACAAGTAGGGGAGGGGCAGAGAGAAGGAGAAACAGAATCCCAAGCAGGCTCTGTACCATCAGTGCAGAGCCTGATGTGGGGCTCGAGCCACGAAATCATGACCTGAGCCGAGATCAAGAGTCAGAGGCTTAACAGACTGAGCCACCCAGACACCCCGGCCTACTCCCTGTCTCATGTGTTCTTCATATTGGTGCTAGAAATAGCAAATCAGATCACATCACTCCCCTGCTTCAGGCCTTAGCATGACTCCCCACTGTTTACTGGTGGCATCCAAGCTGCTCTATATGCTTTTCCAAGGTCTTACATAACCTGGCCCTGAGTACCCTTCCAGTCTTATTTCTTATAATATTTTCCTTATCCTCCTGCCCAAATAATACCAAACTGAACACCCCATTATGCCTTCATGCCTTTGTACACACTGTTCTGCTGAAAATGACCCCTTGTCTTCCAGCCAAACTCTTATTCAAGTTTCAAAATTGAGCTTGGAGTATGTCAGGATAGTTACACAAGAAACTAAGTAATAGTAATTTGCCTCTGCAGAGAAGTGGGTGGCTGGGGCAAAGGGGTAGGATGCAAACTTCAGACTCCCATTTCTCATCCTTTTCTACATTTCATATTTCACACCAGAAATCTGAATCGGTTAATTGAAACATAAATACAATGTGATCCTTTTTCTAAGAAGACTTAGGGATCATATCTTCTAGAAAGTGGTCTCCCTCTCACCGTTTCCCTTCTGTAGTTTTCCCTCCCTTCTTCGTGTTTCCTCTGGGCCTAGGACATGCTCATTTAAGTGAAATAATCACATTTGTTGTAATTGATCTTTTAAGTTGTTTGTCCACACTGCGAGATGCTTGAGAGCAGAAGCTGTATCTTATCTGGTGTCATTTCCCAGAAGCACGGTGCTCCATAAATGTTTATCAAGCGAATGAAGAAATGAGTAAAGAAATGAAGTATGGGATGCCCCATTAAAAACAGGGCTCCCAAGCCTGTGTTCTTTCCAAATCTCCCTCTCTCTGTTCTTTTGACTTGTGTTGAATCTAAAAGTAATAATTTACATATATTAAATGTAATAATTTACGTATATTAAATGTAATAATTTACATATATTAAGTATTACCCATCACCTTGTCACTTTGGATTTAGTATCATCCAAGTTTGCCCAGATCCATTCAAAATCCCTCCTACCTTGAATCATTGGAAGATTTGATAGGTAATTTATATGTCTTATTCTGGGTCACTGAATCACAGAATGGAATAACTTTGTCCAACACATGTTGTTTATCGAACACCCACAATGTGTTAAACATTGTGCCAGGTGCTTTTACACTTGACATCGTCACAGCATCTGCTGAGAGGTAGATATTTTGATCCCCGGTTTACAGATGTGGAAATTGACATCAGTATGGTTAAGCACTTTGCCCAAGGTTACATTTCTAGGAAGTGGTGAAGCTGGGATTTGAACTGAGGTCCTTTGGCTTCAAAATTCAGGCTTGATTCATAACACTACACTAACGGAAAGTGGCCTCCCCACTGCTTGACCACTCTGCAAGGGGTTCTCCAAGGTTGGCTTGAACCTCTTGGTGACTAGTCCTCAGTGCTCACCAAGGCAGCCCCTTCCATCTTAGGCAGTTATGACCATTTTAAAAGCTCTTGTTTGTAGGAAGCCAAAATTATAAATGAACTGAACAAAACACAGCCAAGAACAGAGTTTTTTGGCTCACTGCTAGAACATCCCTTCTGGTCTGACACCAAGCCATTAGTTTATTCAGCTAGTTACAGACACATCTCAACAAACAGCTGGAGCACCCAGCCTATATTTTGCCATCTCGTCTACAAGAAGATTATGGGAAACTTTATCTAATGCCTGGATGAAAATGCAACCCACTATAGCTATCACATTTTCTGATCTGGCAATCTAGTAACCAGATTTTTTTTTTTTTTTTTTTTTTTTAAAGAAGGAAATGAAGTCTGGGAGGGATATTTGTTTTTTAACAGCACAATTTGTCAATGACTCAAAGTAATGAGTTTCTAGCGGCAGACTTTCAGAAATCATTGACAGGCTGTCAGGAAGATGGTTTTTGGGCAGTGGGCTTCCTACTGCTCTTCAAATGACATCTAAATAGTCAGGGCCCCCCATTTTCACTACTTTGAATTGTACAGCACTCTTGTTTGTACCTGGTTTTTATTTTGGCTCTTATTTCAGTTTTAGGTTTTATTTTTCTTTGACTGTGTTCTGCCCTTGTGCATGTTTTCTCTGGTTCATTCCCAAAATTTGTACGTCCTCTTTCCAAACACACACACACACATACGCACACACACGTACACACACACCCTCCTTGTCTGTTACGATTCAGTGCATGCAGCACCCCCTCTCTGGAAAGCCTCCTCTGATGCCCCCACGCTGGGTAACTGCTTCTCCTCCTCCGTGACATAGTAGAACATGCACACTGCCCATCACAGAGCAGATCCCAAGGAAATGTTAGTTCCCTTCTCCCTTTCGCTCATGTATATTTCTACAACAGTGTTGATCACACCATATTGCATTTTCTTGTTTATTTGTCTGGCTTTGTCACTCAATTCTGAATTTACACGTTCCTTCACTTGACACATATTTATTGCATGTCTACAGTGTGTGCAGATCATTGATCATGCTTAGTGCTGGGGGTACAATAATTTCTGAAAATCGTACATTCACCATGTCCTTTTTCATTGTTGTATTCCTGGCACCTAGCATAGTGCTTGGCAAATAAAAAGTGTTCATTATGTGTTTAAGAGAAAGTATTTGGGGGGCGCCTGGGTGGCTTAGTTGGTTAAGCATCCGACTTCAGCTCAGATCATGATCTCATAGTCCGTGGGTTCGAGCCCCTCGTCGGGCTCTGTGCTGACAGCTCAGAGTCTGGAGCCTGCTTCAGATTCTGTGTCTCCCTCTCTCTCTCTACCCCTCCCCCACTTGTGCTCTGTCTCTCAAAAATAAAAAATGTTAAAAAATATTTTTTAAAAAAAGAGAAAGCATTTCCTCAGCAGACTTCCTCTAAGTGTGGTCCTTGCACTACTTGCATCTGGAGGGGTGCAGGTTAGATGTTAAACATCAGTTTCTGGATCTTGCTCTGGATCTACTGAGTCAGAGCTTTGTGGCAGTATCAGTATTGTAGCCAATGAAATTTATCTGAGGCGCGATTATTGATAATATATCTACTGAGTCAGAATCTCTGAAGGGTGGGCTGCAAGAATCTACATTTCCATCTAGTCATTTGGGTATTTCTTGCACATTAAAATTTGGGAACTGTTGCAAAATGAAGGGGGGGTGGAGCTAATGTCTATTTTTTAGTATAGCTAAAACCCGATTGAATCATTCTAAATGCCTCTGACTGCAGTAGGAAAATTTAATAAAGGGGAAAAAGGGCATTAGTTAAAATTCTCTGGGCAAGTTTTTAAAATAGATGGACTATTCAAGCAATTACATACAAGTCTTTTTAAAGTCCAAGACGAAAAGTGGAATTATTGCTAATAAAACCTAATCTTAGTTTAGGTCAAATTTATGATGCCAGAATGTTTTCATTTTTATAGAGCTACGTGTATACTTGATAGTGTATATATATACATGGGGGGGGGACTTTTTGCCTAACCTAACAATACCATATATTGATTTCCATGTTATAGGCTTGAATCATAAATTTGTTATTTTAAATTGTGATATGGCATACTACAACTGTATTTGTGCTTTGGCCCTGATTTATATATATATCTTACCTTATGCCTAGTCCTTGATCAGGAATGACAGTAGTGCTCATTCGCCATGAAACTTTGATCCATTTTACCACTTTGTGCCGTATTTTCCCATAGCATTCTGTTATTGAATTGTTTTTTGGTAATAGATTAGGTATGTAAGATCAGAGTCAATCGAAGGCAGTGTAACATTCCTTTCAAGAACACTTGCAAAGTTGCATTTTATGACCTCGCTCCTGGGGCTTGGAACTTTCTATTTTAAGTTTGCCTTGATACGATCCTCATAGTCAAGAGCTGAGGTGTCTGTGTGTCAGGGCACAAACCTCTTAAACATACCAGGTTTGTGTTCCTGCTTCCTTCTTTGTAAATTTACTTTTTTAACTATTTATTTTAGGGTTTTGTTAGTGGTGTCACTGCTGCCAAGATGGACCTCAAGCCACTGCCCTCACAGCATCCACTGAGCACCATGTCCAATGACCTGAGACTTCTGCTCAGCGATCCCTGCCTGGAGCTGAGGGAGTACTGGGACCAGCAGTTTGGTGGCAATAATGATGAGCAGGAGAAATTACTGAAGGAAAGCTCCACACTCTATGTGGGGAATCTTTCCTTTTATACTACGGAAGAGCAAATATATGAACTCTTTAGAAAATGTGGTGATGTCAAGAATGTGTTTACGGACCTGGATAAAATTAAGAAAACGGCATGTGGCTTCTGTTTTGTAGAATACCATAACAGATTTCAGGCCCAAAATGCCATGTGGTGTCTAAACGGGACCCACCTAGATGATAGTGTTATCCATACAGATTGGGATCTAGGCTTTAGAGAGGGCAGACAGTATGGCTGTCACCGACGTGGGGGCCAGGTAAGAGATGAGTTTCATGAAGATTTTAATACTGGTAGAGGAGGCTTTGGAGAAGCCTGTTATAGCAGAGGAATCCACTAGTGAAAAACCTGCAGCTCTGGCCCCTGGAAAAGTCCATTAAAGAGTATCGCCAGGGCAGCGCATAACCCATTTTGTAACAAGTTTAAGTTACCTTATTTGCTGAGCAGAGTCGCTTTTGATGTATTTTTCTCTCTGAAATGTTATTAAATGGCACAAACAAAAACATTCTCTTGTTCTTGTCTTAATTTTGAAGCTGGTTGTCAGATTACCAGTTTGTCCATCTGGTGGTCAAAAGTGAAGTGTTCTTTAGGAATAAATTAGGTATGTAAGATCTGAGTCAACCAAAGCACAACTTCCATTTCAGGAAGACTTCAATTGGATTTTATGGTCATGTTTCAAGGGCCTGAAATGGTTTTTTTAAGAGCTTGCATCAAATAAAGTCAAATAAATGGAAAACTTAAAAATAGATATCAAAGGAATAAAAGCACATTATTTTAAAACATAAAAAAAAAAAGGCAAGAACTGTGTCTAGTTTATTTCTGTATGCCCAGCATTTTGGACAGTAGAGCCACTCAGTAAATGTTGAATGAATAGGGTGCCTGGATGGCTCAGCTGGTTAAACTACCGACTTCAGCTCAGGTCATGATCTCACAATTTGTGGGTTCGAGCCCGCATCAGGCCCTGTGCTTACAGTTCAGAGCCTGAAGCCTGCTTAGGATTCTGTGTCGTCTTCTCTCTCTGCCCCTCCCCCTCTCGTGATTTGTTTCTGTCTCTCAAAAATAAATAAATGTTAAGAAAAATCTGAAGAGTTTATAATGAAACAGAACTCCTCTGGCTCCACCTATTCCTATCCCAGGCCTATTCCCTGGGCAATAGCTTTTAATTTTTTTAAATATTTTTTTAAGTAACCTTTATACCCAACGTGGGGCTCGAGCTCACAACTCTGAGATCAAGAGCCACATGCTCACCAACTGAGCCAGCCAGGCACCCTTAATTTTTTAAGCAAGTTTTTTTGGTTGTTGTCATTTCTTTCCTGGTAATTTCCTCCATATTTCTAAACCACCATGACTGTATATACTATTTATTTTTATTTTAAACATCATCTATTGACTTCTTGCTTTCATAGAGTGTAAGGGTTTCACTTACACTCACATTTGAACTTCTCTCCATCTTCTTGATATAGTTTACAACACTTTATTTACTTTTTTTATTGTTACATAACATAGGTCAGGTTATACTACAGTAACAAATAACCAAAAAAACCTTAGTGGCTTAAAATCACTCAAGTCTGCGCCTCACACTACATTTCCATTGCCAGTTGCCTGGGGGTTCTGCTCCACCCAGCAGTGATCATCCTCTTTCCGGGGCCCAGAAGGCAGAGACACTGACATTAGTGTGAATCAGTTGTCGCAATTCCCTGCCTCTTGTTGGTAATCCGTTTAGGAATCCAGGTTTAAGCCGATCAGCGGTTGACAAACTCTGTGATGATCATTATTAATAAATTCAGGGGTGGACAATGATCAATGGGGACCCCAGTAAGAGTGAAATGAAGGGATTTTAGTCTATGCACCAAGGAGAGCTTGTCTCTGTCTTTCCCACTGGATGTGAATAAGTATGCTACAAGCAGCCTTACAATCACAGCAGAAACCAGCCCCAGAAGGAACTGGACATTTTAAACAGTAAAAGGAGGGACTGAAGAAACTGCGTCTTTCATGAAATTATGCAGCTTCTGAAATCAACTAATCTTGCAGCACACACTATGTCTCAATGTCCTATTGTATGAGATAAGACATTATTTTATTGTGTAAGCCAGCTTGTTAACATGTAGCTGAAAGCACTCTGGTACTAAATACTTAATTCTATTTTTGTGTAAATGATTTAAGTTGCTCCCTTGAGAGTTCAAGCATCTATTTTCAGGGTTCATGACCTTACATCTGGAAAGGTAGATAAAAATCAGCTTCTTACTACTGATTCCTTCACCCCGTGACCTAAGGTTCTCCTCTTTGGTCAGCAAAATTCTTGCATGAATAAGAGACGAAAGGTAATGTCAATTCTTTATAGAATGACTCTTATGCGCTGGGCACTTTGGGAGAGGCTTTAAAACACAGTCTCATTTACTCACAACAACCCTGTGCCTGTTACATAAGTGAGGAAACTGAAGATCAGAGAAGTAAGGTCACCAGTGCGTAGGCGACAGGGCTGGGGTTCAAGGCAAGGGATTCTATGCCAAAACTGGTGCCCTTCATCCGGGTACTCTATTGTCTCCTGCTCTTACCTTCAGTCAGTCCACTAGGTCCAAACCTCTCCTTGAGGTTCCTTTTTCTCTGGAAATTATCCCACTGCCTGCATCGTATCTGAGCTCTCTCTCCCCCAAGCAAGCTCCTTGAGTGTGTTGTCCTTTCTGCCTTAACATCCAATATCACTCAGGCTCAACACCAATACCAACCAGGCATATTTATCTTGACTCTGTGGAAGAAAAGGAGCATCTGACATGGATTTCTGGCCAATATAATTTACTCTCCATACAGTAATGGAGTTTACTAACTTTTTAGGATTTCCCCCTTACAACTTCCCTGAAATAGAAAAAGAGACTTTGAAAGCCATGGGATCCAAAATTTGTTTTTAATTACAAAATGTTTCTGGAGGAATATTTTGGCATATCTCTCAACCACTTCTCCTAGTCACTCCCCCCTAGGATTTCTCCCAAGATGTCTTTTCCTAGGTTCAGAGAAAGCATTTAGCGATGTCATGTGAAGCATACTTTTGGTTAAGTAAAGGAACGTTCATACTGTATGGCTAGAAGATTCCTCCAGTAGTTCTTACAATATACCATGTTCTTCAAAATCATGCTGACTATATCATTAGAATAAAGGGTAAAAGTCGCATAATCATCTCAATAGGCCCAGAAAAAGCATTTGAAAAACTTCAATACCCTTTTCATGATAAAAATGCTCAAGAAACTAGGAATAGAACAGAGCTTCCTCACTCTGATCAAAGGCATCTATAAGGGTGCCTGGGTGGCTCAGTCGGTTAAGTGTCTGACTTCAGCTCAGGTCATGATCTTGTGGTCTGTGGGTTCGAGCCCCGCATCGGGCTCTGTGCTGACAGCTCAGAGCCTGGAACCTGCTTTGTATTCAATGTCTCCTCTCTCTGCCTCTCCCTGGCTCACTCTTGTCTCTTTCTCTCTAAAAAATAAACATTTTAAAAGTGAAAAGGGCATCTATGAAAACCCCACAGCTAACATCATACTCAGTATTGAGAGACTGAAAGCTATACCCCTAAGATCAGGAACAAGACGCTTTTATTCAATATTGTACGAGAGGTTTTAAGCTAGGACAATTAGGCAAGAAAATAAAATCAACGACTCCTAGATTGGAGAGGAATATGTAAAACATTTTTATTTGCAGGTGACATGGTGTTATATAAAGAAAGTCAGGAGTCCACAGAAAAGAACTAGTAGAGCTCATAGTTCAGCAAGGTTGCAGAATATAAAATCAACATACAAAACTCAATTGCATTTCTATGAACTAGCAATAAAAAAATCCAAAATGAAATTAACAAGGCAATTTCAGGTATAAGAACATCAAAAAGAATAAAATATTCAGGGGAAAATATAACAAAAAAGTGCTAAATGTATACTCTGAAAACTACAAAACATTGTTGAAAGAAATTAAAGAAATGGAAATAAATGAAACAATATAAATGGAAATAAATGGAAATATACCCTGTGGTTCATGGATTGGAAGATTTATTAATATTGTTAAGAGACAATAACTCCCAAAGTGATCTATAGATTCAATGCAATTCTTATCAAAATCCCAGCTGGTTTTTGTAGAAATCAATGAGCTGACCCCCAAATTCACATGGAAATGTAATAAAATGAACAAAACAATCTTAAAAGAGAAGAAGCTGGAAAACCACACTTCTTGATTTCAAAACTTACTACAAAGCTGTATAGTAAACAAGACAGTGTTGTACTGGCATAGGGTAGACATACATCAATGGAATAGAATTGAGAGTACAGAAATAAATTTACAGTCAAATTATTTTTGACAAGAGAACTACAACAATTCAGTAAGGGAAAGAATAGTATTTTATTTTTTATAAGTTTTTATTTAGAAGCAACTGGGTGGCCTAGTCGGTTAAGCGTCCAACTTCAGCTCAGGTCATGATCTTGTAGTTAGTGAGTTCAAGCCCTGCATCAGGCTGTGTGCTGACACCTCAGAGCCTGGAGCCTGCTTTGGTTTCTGTGTGTCTCTCTCTCTCACTATGCCCCTCCCCCCACTCATGCTTTGTCTCTCTCTCTCTCAAAAATAAACAGTTAAAAATTTTAAAAATAAAAGCTTTAATTTAAATTCCAGTTAGTTAACATACAGTGTAATATTAGTTTCAGGTGTCCAATACAGTGATTCAACATTTCCATGCAATACCCTATGTTCATCACAACAAGTGCTGTCCTTAACCTCTATCACCTATTTCACCCAACCCCAACCAACTCCCACCTCTAGTAACCATCTGTTTGTTTCACTACTAAATATTTACCCAAAGAATACAAAAAACATTCACAGGGATACACACACCCCGATGTTTATAGCAGCATTATCTGTAATAGTCAAGTTATGGAAACAGCCCAAATGTCCATTGACTGATGAATGGATAAAGAAGATGTGGTATATATGTACAATGGGATCTTACTCAACCATAAAAAAGAATGAAATCTTGCCATTTGCAAAGATGTGGATGGAGCTACAGAGTACTACACTAAGTGAAATAAGTCAGAGAAAGACAAATACCATATGATTTCAATCATATGTGGAATTTAAGAAGCAAAACAAATAAACAAAGGGAAAAAAGAGAGAGGCAAACCAAGAAACAGACTCTTAGCTAGAGAGAACAAACTGCTGGTTACCAGGGGGGAGGTGGGGGGGGGGAAGAAAACATCCAGATGGCCAGAAGACACATGAAAAGATGCTCAACATCACTGACCATCAGAGAAATACAAGTCAAAACTACAATAAGATATCACTTACACCTGTCAGAATGGCTAAAATCAACACCAAAAAACAACAGGTGCTGGCAAGGATGCGGAGAAAGGGGAGCCCTCTTGCACTGTGGGTGGGAATGCAAACTGGTGCAGCCGCTCTGGAAAACAGTATAAAGTTTCCTCAAAAAGTTAAAAATAGAACTACCCTATGATCCAGCCATTGCACCACTAGGTATTTACCCAAAGAATAGCCTTTTAAACGAATGATGCTGGGACAACTGGATATCCATATGCAAAAGGATAGAGTTGGACCGCTACCACACATCGTATACAAAAATTAACTCAAAATGCATCAAAGACTTAAAGAGCAAAAGCTATAAACATCTTAGAAGAAAACATAGACATAAATCTTCAAGACCTTGGGTTAGGCAATGGCTTCTTAGATATGATGCCAAAAGCAAAAATAACCAAAGAGAAAATAGATAATTTAGATATCATCAAAATTAAAGACTTTTGTGTTTCAAAGGACACCAACAAAGAAGTAGAAAGACAATCCAAATAATAAGAGAAAGATTTTGCAACTTATGTATCTGATAAGGGACTTGTATCTAGACTATATGAAGAAGTATTACGATTAACAATAGAAAAACAAGTAACCCAACTTACAAATGGACAAAGGATGTAAATAGATATTTCTCCAGAGAAGAAATACACATAGTCAATAAACACATGAAAAGATGCTAAGCATCAGTAGCCATCAGGGAAAGGCACTCAAAACCACAATGGGATGCTAGTTTGCAAACACCAGGACAACTATAACCACAAAAGTCTGATAATAACAAGCATTGGTAAGAATGTAGAGAGACTGAAACCTGTGTAGGCTGTGGATAGGAATATAAAGTTGTGTGGCTGCTTTGAAATAGTCTGCCAGTTCCTTGAAATGTTAAACATAAAATTGCCATATGACCCAGCAATTCTACTCCTAAGTATATACCCAAAAGAAATGAAAACAAGCCCACACAAAAACTTGTACATGAGTTCTGATAGCATCATAAATTATAATAGCCAAAACGTGGAAACATCCCAAAGTCCATCTACTGATGAATGGACAAGCAAATGTGGTGTATCCATATGAAGGAATATTATTTGCCCATAAAAAAGGAACAAAGAACTGATATAATGATCTTTGCAAACATTATGCTAAGTGGAAAAAAAAAACAGTGAAAAAGGACCACATATTGTACGATTTCACGTACATAAAATGTTCACAGTAGGCCCATCCATAAAAGACAGAAAGTAGATGAATGGCAGGATTTGGGGGAAAGTGGGAAATGTTATTGCTCATGCATATGAGTTTGCGTTTTGGGGTGATGGTAATGTTTTAATTGATTGTAATGATGATTGCACAGGTCTATGAATATACTAAAAGCTTTAAATGGATGAATTGTATGGTATGTGACATAGCTCAATAAAGTTGTTAAAAAATCATGCTGGTGGTGCTTGGGCGGCTCAGTTGATTAGATGTCTGACTTCATCTCCAGTCATGACCTCATGGTTCTTGAGTTCTAGCCCAATATCGGGCTCTCTGTTGTCAGTGTGGAGCCTGCTTTGGATCCTCTGCTCCCCTCTCTATCTGCACCTTCCCTGCTCACACTCTCTCTCAAAAATAAATAAAGATTAAAATATGAAACAAAATTTTAAAAATCATGCCGAAAAGGGGTGCCTGGTTGGCTCAGCCAGTTAAGTGTTCGGTTCTTGATTTTGGCTCAGGTCATGATCTCATCATTCGTGAGTTCAAGCCCTGCATTGGGTTCTGTGCTGACAGAGCGGAGCCTGCTTGGGATTCCCTCTCTGGCCCTCTCCCGTTTGCATGCACACACTCTCTCTCAAAATGAATAAAGAAACATTAAAAAAATCATGCTGAATAAAAAGCTTGTTGGAGGTGGACAGAGAAAGGGGGGGCAGACTATTTTATCTGTGTCTCTTCTAGTAATATCGAAGGCTTTGCTCAATTAAAAACTTCTTACCTAAGACTTGCCTTCCCTACAACCCTTTCACCTCCAGCCCATTTTCTTTTGATTGGTGTTCCTTGATGGGTTTTTGTATGGTGATAGTTCCATGAATACCTTCCTTTGTGGGGAGAGGAGATGTATATTTAGTTCGATATTTGGATTCTTTGCTATATTCTGTCCTAAAGAAATGATCTGTTTGTCTGGGTAAGTATAGGGCACTAGAATAATTTCTGATCTAAATTCAGGGATAGCTGGAATGGATATATAATGCAACCTTTAAGGCATCTCTTCTCTGAAAGACAGTTTTGCTATCCACTTGATGCTTTTGGATTTCTTTGTGTATCTGGCCAATGCAATTTTCATCTTCACCGATTTTCCAGATTAAACCACCAGTTCCCTTGGAACTTTAACCGGCATCCCTAGTGGGTGTTAATTGGGACCAAGGTATAAAATAATGAGCTAAAAATGGCCTTGCATCTCATCTCATAGGATTCCCCCAAAACTCACTTACTGAGATAGTCCATGCTTTTCCTTACGTGTTCATTTCCTGTTGGGCAGGCAGGACCTACAGAGAGTAACTTATTCCAGGCTTACCAAGAATAAATTGGGGGAATGAAGAGCAAAAACTAGCGAGTTAGAAATCCTTTATGTTCATAAATATTTTGAGATGGTTTGGGTTTTATTATTTTTTAAAGTTTATTTATTTTGAGAGAGAGAGAGAAGAAGGAGGAGGAGGAGGAGGAGGAGGAGGAGAAGGAGGAAGAGGAGGAAGAGATAGAGAGGGAGAGAGACAATCCCAAGCAGGCTCCATCCTGTTAGCAGAGTTTGATGCAGGGTTCGAACCCATGAACTGAGAGATCATGACCTGAGTGGAAATCAAGAGTCAGACACTCAACAGACTAAACCACTCAGTCATCCCTGATTTTACTATTTTAAAACTCATATTCATTAAATAAATAATTATTGAATGCCTACTATGTGCCAGCCATTCTATAGGTTTTGAAAATACAGCAATGAAAAAAATGGACAAAGATTCCTGCCTTCATGGAACTTGTGTCTTTGAAGGAGAAGGCAGAAAAGAAATAAATAAGTAAAAAAGTAGGTTGGATGGTGATAAGTTCTGCAACGTTCACATAAATCAAGAAGAGAGATAAGGACTGTGCAGGGTTGGACTGCAATGGAATATAGATAGAATGCTCAGGAAAGGCCTTACTCAGTAGGTCTCACTTGAGCAAAACTCTTTAACAGGTGAAGGAGTAAGCCATTTGGATACTGAGTGTGATAGATTTTGGGACTATAACAATTCCTCTCATCCAGTATGTTCTTTTTATAGTGTGACTTTGCTACTCCTCCAATCAAGAAGTAGAGTTGTTCCTTCTCTATTCCAATCTGGGCTGGTCTTGTCACTTGCTTTGACTAACAGAATGGGCTAAGAATTATTTGAAAAATGTCAATGCTAGGCCTTAAGAGATCTCACAGCTTTTGTTTTAGTAGTTAACCTCTTAGTACACAATTGCTATTTAGAGAAGTCCAAACTCTCCAGCTGGAAAAAGAAACCATGAGGAAGAGAATGAAGGTGTCCCAGTCGGCAGCCAGCACCAAGGCTCCATGGTGAGCCTTGAGAGTGGGGCCATCTTGGATACTCCAGATCCAGTCAAGGTACCCAATCTGACACCACGTGGAGTAGAGATGAGCCTTCCCTTACTGAATTCGGCCCGAGGAAGACACAGACAAAAGAGTAAATCTGTAGAATAATTATAAATCATGGTAGATTCTACAAAGGAAGCAAACAAGAGGATAAGAAGAGTAACACAGGGGCGCCTGGGTGGCTTAGTCGGTTAAGCGTCCGACTTTCGCTTGGGTCATGATCTCGCGGTTCGTGGGTTCGAGCCCCGCGTCGGGCTCTGTGCTGGCTGCCAGCTCGGAGCCTGGAGCCTGTTTCAGAGTCTGTGTCTCCCTCTCTCTCTGACCCTCCCCCGCTCACACTGTCTCTCTCTCTCTCCCCTAGAAATAAATAAAAATTAAAAAAAAAAAAAAAAAAGAAGAGTAACACAGGGGACCCACTTTAGAGGCACTGGCCAGGGAAGTCATCAGGGAAGTCAAAGGAGTTGACATTTTAGTTCGCACTTAAAGGACACGAAGGAATGGTGGTAAGAGTGTACTAGGCAGAAGAAATAGCAAGTGCAAAGACCTTGACTCAAAGAGGGAGCTTACATGTGTTCCAAACACTTAAAGAAAACCAGAGAAGCTAAAACAAGGAAGATGAGGCCAGAAGGCAGACAGAGACGAGATTACACAATGTCTAGCCAGGTGGTGAAGAATTTTTATTTATTTTTCCCTAGGTGCACCAAAGATTTTTAAACAATGTAGTGATGAGATCTTTCATTTTGAAAGGGTCACTTTTGCTTCTGTGGGAGAAAGGATCGGGGGGGGGGGATGCAAGTGGATAAATAAGGTCATATTGCAGTCTAGGCTAGCCTTGAAAGTAGCCAGGTTACAGTGGTGACAGCGAAGATGGGGAGGTGTGGCTAACTTTGAGATAAGTTTGGAAGAAACAGCCTGCTGATGAGTAAGACATGAAGCACGGGATAAGAGTACAGGAAGAATCAGAGATGACATAGATTTCTGGCTTAGGCAATAAGAGTGATGGTGGTGCTCTCTGCTGAATGTGAGGAAATGATTAAGGGAATCAAGTCTTTGGTTTTGGATATGTAAAATGTGACGTATTTGTGTGATATCTGTATATAGGTGTCAAGTGGACAACAGGAACTCACAGGAGAACTTTTACTGGGAGATTTATTTGGGCATCACCAGGAAAAAGGGCATTTAAATTTAGGGGAATGCCTGAGATTGCCCAATGAAAGAGTATAGCATGAAGTGGGAAGAAGGTACAAGACAGATCATGAAGAATACCAATATTTAAAAATAGCTAGAGGAAGAGGAGATAGCAAAACATAGTGAATGGTGGCCAAGCAGTTAGGAGGCAAACCACAAGACTGTGGTGTCAAGAAAGGCAAGAGAGAAATGTATTTCAAGTGGAAGGAGTGGCCAACAGTGCTGAATGTTGCTGACAGTGTGAGTAAAATGAGGACAGGTAAGTGCCATTACATTTGGCAGTATCTAGGTCATGGGCAACAAGAGCTGTTTTGGTAGAATGGTAGAGGTGGAGGTCTGATTGCAATGGATTGAGGATTGAATGGGAAGGCAAGAAGTGGAGACAGCATATGTAGAGAGCTATATATATGAAGAGTCGGCTATCAACAGGAATACATAAATGGGATAGAAGCTGGATATATGGACAAGTGAAAATGTTTGTTTTTCAGGTCAGCAGTATTAGAGGACACTTGATCTCTGATGGAAATGATCCTAAGGAGAAGGAAGGATTGATATTGCAGAAGAGGAAAGAGATAACTGAAGAAGATTCCTTGAGGTAAAGAAAGGGGACAGGATTCAGAGCACAATGGATGGACTTGAGTGCTCTCTCGAGGGTTAAGTCCACGAACTTAAAGTGAAACTGGTCAGCTTAGTCATGTGATACCCCCTGCGGTATTCAGCTGCCTGTGTGGGTGAAGTCTCCAAGAAGGCAAATGGCAGAGATCATTCGGGATTGGAGTTTTGCGAGTAGAGTCAACAGAGGGAGAGATGGCCAAGGGAATTGACTGTATTTGCAAGGATGAAACATGGATTCAGGACTGGCTAGGGAATGAAATAAAGTCAGAATGGAGGCTGATGGATATTGTGAAGAGTGATGGGCAACAGATAGGAGGTCTTGGAGAGGGTTTGTGTGTGTGTGTGTGTGTGTGTGTGTGTGTGTGTGTGTGTTGGTGGTAAGAATGGGTGGCAGAGGAGTGGGATGTTTCAAATAAAAATGGCAGAGATGATAGAATCTTGGTGATGATAATGTCCAGGGGTAGCCATAGAAATAGGTGGCTGAGTTGGAGTGAAGGAAAAAAAAAAGGGAGATGGATAGTTCAAGGAACTGAGAATCCGATGGTTCATCATGTGAATGCTGACGCACTAACTTTGTGGAGTATGAGGGCAACATCATCTACAGAGTGTGTGTCTTCAGTGTGTTTGCTCTTTTCCAAAGAAGCCTGTTTTTGTTTTTGGACTCCAACTGCTCTGAACCTCAAGCTGGGCCCTCCACAATACTAGGTAATTCACCATTTCCCTAATTAGCTCCCTCTCTCATTCCTCAGAACAGCTCTTTTGGCTATATACTACTTTCTGAATTAAGTACCTCTCTCTTCATGCTTTGTGCATGACTTTGCTTCCTACCCTCAAAGACCATCGGCCATCAGGAGGGCAATCTCTCACACCAGCTCCTTACATACAAACTTACTTATATATGCACAATCCCACCGTTTCTTCCTTAAGTGGGATCTAATCCATTCTCGTAAGGCTGATGCCCCATCACCGTGGAGCTCCACCAATGTGTTCCACCCCGACAACCTCCCCTGTCTTCTGTATCTTTACCCTATTTCTACTCGATGTTTCCCCGGAGGCTCTGAACTGGCCCACATCTGTCCCATCTGTATAACAGCAGGGGCTGCAACCATTACCACCACTATCCTTCCTCTGGCTTGCCTTCACAGGCAAACTCGTTGAAAGTAAACAGAAGCTAACAGAGAAAACATTGCTGTCTCCACTTCTTCACCTCCGAATCACTTATTTACTTATCTTTTAATTTTTTGTCTTTATCTAATTTCAAACCTAGAGAAGACTTGCAATGAGATTTAAAGAAAAACCCATTTTGCCTTTTGCCCGGATTCCCTCCCCCTCCCTCCCCTCTTCGGGTGCGTATGCGCTCGCACGCGCGCGCGCGCGCGCACACACACACACACACACACACACACACTTTTATTCTAAACCACTTGAGAGTAAGTTGTAGGCATGATGCTATTTACCCTTTGATACTTCAGAGTATATTTTCTAATAACAAGGACATTGTCTTACACAACCAAGGCATGATGATCAAAATCATGAAATTAACAATTGGTATGGTATTTACTAAGCTACACACCTAATTCATAATCAGATTTTGCTGAATGCGTTGACCCGATGATGTCCTCTATAGCAGAAAATTCTGGTTCCTGAGTAGCACTCAGCTATCATGTGTCTTTTAATCTGAAATAGTTGTACAGTCCTGTATTTCCTGACACTGTCCGTTTTGAAGAGTGTGGACCAGCTATTTTGTAGAATGTCCTTCAATGTGAGTGTATCTGTGTTCTCCTTACGATTAAATTCAGATTCTGCATTTGTGGAAGGAACGTTACAGAAGTGCTATGTTCTCAGGATGTTGATTTGTCCCATTACTGGCCACATTAACTTTGATCACTTGGTTAAGATCCCATTCGGGGCGCCTGGGTGGCTTAGTCGGTTAAGCGTCCGACTTTCGCTTAGGTCATGATCTCGCGGTTCGTGGGTTCGAGCCCCGCGTCGGGCTCTGTGATGACTGCCAGCTCAGAGCCTGGAACCTGTTTCAGAGTCTGTGACTCCTTCTCTCTCTGACCCTCTCCTGCTCACGCTGTCTCTCTCTCTCTCTCTCTCTCCTAGAAATAAATAAAACATTTAAAAAAATTAAAAAAAAAAAGATTTCTGCAAAAAAACCACAGGGCCCAAAGAAATCATCAGAGCTCACTGAAAAGGTTCTTAGAAATGGGCAGATGCTCCTTGCCTGGCAGTCCAATCTAAATGGGGCTTACTGAATTATGTCAACAACTGGATAGAAAGAAAATCATGCAGTGAGTACAGTGAGTGCCCATCAGGCTGTGCTAGTTACTTAAAAGCACTGGAGCCTCAGTTTCCTCACCTTTTCAATTCAGGCAGTTCTGTTAAATGAGTAACCAAAATTTTTTTTTAAATTTTTAAATGTTTCATTTATTTATTTATTTTTGAGAGAGAGAGAGTGAGCGAGCAGGGGTGGGGCAGAGAGAGAGGGAGAGAGAGGATCTCAAGCAAGCTCCACACTGTCAGCACAGAACCTCATGATCCCAGCTAAATCAAGAGTCGGACCCTTAACTGACTGAGCCACCCAGGCACCCTGCAAAAATATTTTTTAACAATATGTTTATAAAGGACCTTCCAAAATATTACCTTGTCTGATTTAATTTAATGTAAAGTGCTATATGAAAGCTTTCCAATATATAATGCTGGGGTTCTCCTCAATGTCAGTGAGGGATCGGCAAATCAGAGCTGGCCCAGAGAGCGAACATAAGTAGGATTTCAAATTAGAATTCAAAAATAATTGCTACACATCTATATAACTTATCAGCATGAAAATTATCTTCTCTGTGTCCTACCTGTCATCATTTATTGATCCTAGAAGTGTTCTGGGTAGTAGGAAAACCGAATGGAGATCAACAAATTATGGTAGGTCATTTCAAGACACATGCTTTGCCACTTAAGTTCTTGAATCTCTAATGTAACATCAAGGGGAAAAGATAAAAGATAGTATTTATTGAATCTGAAACTCCTTATCTTCTAATTACCTACAACAAATCATAAAGATATTTTGATCTCTGTTCTATAGTTGAAGAAACCACGGCTCTGAAAATACTAAATCACTTTCCCAAGGCCAAGCAACTAGTAAGTGAAGGAAGTGAACACAATACTTCCATTTTAACATTAGCGTAAGCAACACATTATTAGAAAGATAAGTCTGTATCCCAAATGGCAGAAACAAAATAAGATCAAGTTTGAGTACCTCTAATAAGCCATTTCAGCATAAATGTTTAGAGGCTCTGTCTTATAACGTATAAATGATTTTGGGGGATCACTCATGCTATTACTCCCTGATATTACTTTGAGAAATGATTGTCAAATGGTGATGAGCACAGAAGGCTCAGCCATGTAGTTTGTTAAAAATGCTTCCTGCTTTCTTAGAAGCAAATAGACTATTCTTTCTTGCAGGCAACACTCCTCCTAAACTGCTTAGTTACTTGACAACCATCAAGTTCCACTAATTCACTTCACCGTCTCAAGAACATCATGACTAAATGATATGGCATGATTAGTCATGTTATAAAACCATCCTTATAAATAGCAACTTTTGATAATACATATGATTCTTTAATATATGATTAATTATCAGGGCACCTGGGTTGCTCAGTTGGTTAAGCGACCGACTTTGGCTCAGGTCATCATCTCGTGGTTCCTGAGTGTGAGCCCCGCCTCTGCCTCTGTGCTAACAGCTCAGAGCCTGGAGCCTACTTTGGATTCTGTGTCTCTCTCTGCCCTTCCCTCACTCATGCTCTGTCTCTCTCTATCTAAAACATTAAATATATATATATATATATCATTAATTATCAAACTATGGAGAGAGGCAGAAAAGCAAAGGAAAAGTACAAATTCACTGACAAAACCCCTTGTTCCACCAAGAAAGCCTTCCATAAAGTAGAAAAATGTAAGCTTCAAAAGTAGGATCCTTGGGGCGCCTGGGTGGCTTAGTGGGTTAAGCGTCCGACTTTCGCTTGGGTCATGATCTCGCGGTTCGTGGGTCCGAGCCCTGCGTCGGGCTCTGTGCTGACTGCCAGCTCAGAGCCTGGAGCCTGTTTCAGAGACTGTGACTCCCTCTCTCTTTGACCCTCCCCTGCTCACACTCTTTCTCTCTCCTAGAAATAAATAAAAAACATTAAAAAAAAAAAAAGATCCCATTTGCTAGGCTTCTCCATAATAAAGTTACTATTTTTTTCCTATCGTACTAATAGATATCTAGCAGGGAGACACTTTGAAACTATATATAAATATCTTTTTACTCTTCAAACTTTCTTCTGCTAGTTTTGGAATCCACTGATGACTCCAGACAAGTGGTGGCCAAATACTCTTTTTCCCCCTAATTCTACCAGTTCTCCTATATTTATTATTATTGTAAAGATGACCTTTCTCTTCTCTTCCGTTTGTTTATATCTATCTGTGTGGACTTAAAGATTCCTATATTTTGCAAAGGGTTATCATCTTTTATTATGATACTTTATTTTAATGCTAGATTTTCCAGATTTGGCCAGCAGAAGTCAAGATATTCCTGGCTTATCTTACTCCTTGCCCTAGTCCTGAAATCAGTCATACCTCCAAGGTATGTTTCTTTTAGTGAAGAATGTCATTTAGGAACCAAGATCTGGGTGTTTATTGTGCTTGCTGCCCATAGAGCATCACAGAACTATGAAATAGACGTATGTATATACACCTACACACATATGTATATGCATATAACATGCATAGATGAACAGCTGCATTACAACTAGATCTATTTCTGTATCTATGTGTATTAAAAACCATAAAGCACACTGGTGGTTCAATTCCAATTCAACACCACAGAATTCATTCTGTCCTTCTCCTTTTCCATATTTTAATTTTCTTCACCAACACTAAGATAATCTGACTGCCATTATTCACGGTATATTATAATCACTTCTTTACCTACTATACTTCCACTTTGGTTCCACCAATTTGCCAACATTATTCTTGCCAAGGACACAAAATTTTGTAATTGCTAAATCCAAAGCTTACTCTGATCCTGACCTTTCTTTTTTTTTTTTTAATTTTTTTTAATGTTTTTATTTATTTCTAGGAGAGAGAGAGAGACAGCGTGAGCAGGGGAGGGTCAGAGAGAGAGGGAGTCACAGACTGAAACAGGCTGCAGGCTCTGAGCTGGCAGTCAGCACAGAGCCCGACGCGGGGCTCGAACCCACGAACCGCGAGATCATGACCTAAGCGAAAGTCGGACGCTTAACCGACTAAGCCACCCAGGCGCCCCTGATCCTGACCTTTCTTGACCTCTCCTGTGTGTCTGACTCTGTTGAAACTATTTCTTTTTTTTTTTTTTCTGGGCTGTGCAATTTGATTTATTTTTTGATAGAATATATATCTAGAACATATAAGTGGACATTCTTATCCCTTCTTCCCATAAAGCCAAAGTACATATTCTTAAATATCCGACAGCCTGAACAACCGGGGAAAGGTTATGAACTTGATAACCTTTGATGAATTTGCTAGTAATTCTGATAATCCTGAGTATGAAGTCAGTCTCCAATATTTTGGGAGTATGGAAAACCCCAAGATAGTAGTTGTGTTTATAATATTGGTTTGAGAAGCTACATACTGGGGTAAGATTCCAGGACCTCATGGTATGGGCATGCCCTTACTTACAGGTCTCAAGGCTTCAGGGTTATGTCAGGACTAGACCAGAACTCAGGAGACTTTTGTGGTTTGAAGTGTTGCTGAGTCTCCTCTCAGCTTTAAGCTAGAAGCTTCCTGGAGGAGGCTGGTTGGCATGGGGCCTGTTTGCTTGAGAGTTGTCATCCTATGTGGGCCTGAGTGCTGCTGAGCTGGCGAGTGTGTTGAATCATCAAAACCAAAGCCCTTAATGATAAGTGATGAAGAGCATCTTCTCATGTGTCTGTGGGCCATCTGTTTGATTTCTTTGCAGAAAGGTCTGTTCATGTCTTCTGCCCATTTTTTAATTGGATTATTTGTTTTTTGAGTGCTGAGTAAAAGGTTAAAAATAGAACTATCTTATGATCCAGCAATCACACTACTGGATATTTCCCCAAAGAATGCAAGAAAACTAATTCAAAGGGATACATGCACCCTTATGTTATAGCAGCATTATTTACAATAGCAGCCCACGTGTCCATCAATAGATGAATGAATAAAGAAGATGTGGTGTGCATATACATGTATATATATGTATATACACACATACACACACACACACACACACACACAATGGAATGTTATCCAGCCATAAAAAGGAATGAAATCTTGCCATTTGCAATGACAAGGATGGAGCCAGAGTATAATGCTAAGCAAGATAAGTCAGTCAGAGAAAGACAAATACCACATAATTTTGCTCATATGTGGAATTTAAGAAGTAATAAAAACAAGCAAAGGGAAAAATAAGAGTGAGACAAAGCAAGAGACAGACTCTTTTTTTAAATTTTATTTATTTATTTTTGAGAGAGAGAGGGAGAGGGAGAAAAGGACAGGCAGAGAGAGGAAAGACAGAATCCTAAGTAAGCTGTGTGCTGTCAGCATAGAGCCTGATGCGGGGCTCAAACTCACAGTGACATCATGACCTGAGCCAAGATTAAGAGTCAGACACTCAACAAATGAGCCACTCAGGTGCCCAAGAAACAGACTCTTAACTATAATGAACAAACTGATGGTTGCCAAAAGGGGAGGCGGGTGAGAGGATGAGTTAAATAGGTGATGGGGATTAAGGAGGGCACTTGTAGTGACGAACACAGGGTGTTATATGGAAGTGTTGAAGTACCATATATTGTACACCTGAAACTAAAACAACACTCTGCACTCAAACAAACAATACAACAGCAACAACAACAAAAACAAAACCAAAGCCGTTAAATTACTGTACGTCCCACAGGGGCATAAGATCTGACAAGACTCCTCAGTATTTTCACTCTGGCCCTGATCTTCCTTGACCTCTCCTCTGTGTCTGACTCCATTGAAACTCCTCCTTCTTGAAACTCCCCACTTTCTTAGCGCAGTCGGTAAAATAATGCCCCCCACAAGATGTCCAAGTTCCAATTCCTAGAACTTATGAATATGTTGCATAATACGGAAAAAGGGACTTGGCAGGTGTGATTGAGTTAAGGATCTTGAGATGGGGAGATTTTCCTCGATTGTTTGGATAGACCCAATGTAATCAGAAAATTCTTTGTAAGAGAGAAGGAGGAAAGCAGTCAGAAAAGATGATGTGATGACAGAGGCAGAGATAGTGAAGGAGACAATACTAGGCTGCTGGCTTTGAAGACAGAGGAAGTGATCATGAGCCAAGGAATGTAGGTGGTCTCTCGAAGCTGGCAAAGGCAAGCAATGGATTGTTCCCTAGAACCACTAGAAAGAACCGGCACTGTTGACATCTTAACTTTAGCCTGGTGAAATTGATTTTATGTTTTTAATTTTTAAAAAACCTTGATTTATTCTTGAGAGAGAGACAGAGCAAAAGCACACATGAGCGGGGAAGGGGCAGAGAGAAAGTGAGACACAGAATCCCAAGCAAGCTCCAGGCTGTAGCACAGACCCTTACGATGCAGGGCTTAATCCCACAGACTGTGAGATCACCATCTGAGGCAAAATCAAGAGTCAGATGCTTCACTGACTGAGCCACCCAGGCACCCCAAGATTAATTTTAGATTTCTGACCTCCAGAGTTATAAGATACTAAATGTGTTGTTCGAAGGCACTGAGTTTGTGGCAGTTTGGTAACTAACAGAATAAAAATAGAAATAAACTAGTCCCTCCTTATGAGCAGGGGATATATTCTAAGAACCCCAGTGGATACCTGAAACCACAGATAGTACTGAATCTTACATATACTGATTTTGCCTATACCTACATACCTAGAATACAGTTTAATTTATAAATGAAGTACAGCAAGAGTAACAATAGTAAGAAATAGTAAGAAAACAACAATTATAGCAACATACTGTAATAAAAGTTATGTGAATGTGGTCTTTCTCTCAAAATATCTTTTTTTTTAATGTTTTATTTATTTCTGAGAGAGAGACAGCATGAGAAGGGGAGGGTCAGAGAGAGAGGGAGACACAGAATCTGAAACAGGCTCTGAGCTAGCTGTCAGCACAGAGCCCGACGTGGGGCCCGAACCCACAAACCGCGAGACCATGACCTGAGCCAAAGTCGGACGCTTAACCAACTGAGCCATTCAGGCGCCCCTCTCTCAAAATATCTTATTGTTCTGTACTCGCCCTTTTTCTTGTGACGATGTGAGACGATAAAACACCTATGTGATGAGATGGTGAGTGAAACAGGCTTAGTGACATAGCGTTAGGCAACTATTCACATTCTTTCTAACTGTATGTCAGAAGAGGGATCATCTGGGGCGCCTGGTGGCTCAGTCGGTTAAGTTTCTGACTTCGGCTCAGGTCATGATCTCACTGTTCGTGGGTTCTAGCCCCACTTCGGGCTCTGTGCTGACAGCTCAGAGCCTGGAGCCTGTTTCAGATTCTGTGTCTCCCTCTCTCTCTGACCCTCCTCTGCTCACACTGTCTCTTTCTCTCTCAGACATAAATAAAAACAGTAAAAAAAAAAAAAATTAAAAAAAAAAAGAGGGATCATCTGCTTCTGGACTGTGGTTGAAATGGCAGAAAGCAAAACCACGGACTAGGCAGGACTATTGTACAGTACAATAGAAATACAAAACTAATATACTTAGCTCCATGACACTACACTGCCCCTCTTTTCTTACCTCTACGGCTGTTCCTCTTCCCTCCGTCCTGGGCTTTTTCTGAGGCACCTCTTCCTCTGCCACCACTTAAATGTTAATGTTCCCCAGGGCTCTGTCTGCAGCCCCTCTCTGCCTGGGTAGACTTAGCTGCTCTCATAGTTCCAATGTACATGCTCGTGGTTACCATATCTATGTTTTCAATCCTTATCTCTCTTCTGAGCCCCTCATCTTCCCAGCCATTTGTCTACTCAGTTATTCTGCTTCATTATTCCACAGACTCCTCCAACTCAGCATGTCCCAAACGGATTGTATTTTTTCCCCCATATTTCCCCATTCACATTTTTTCCTGAAGTCTTCTCCTCCTTCTGCATTCCCTACCCAGATGGTGGCACCACCGTCTCTCAGGTACCCAGTCAGACTGACCTGACTCGCCCTTCTTTACTTATTTTGTCACAAAGTTCTATTCGAAGTTCTAAATCTCTTTCATATCTGTGTTCTTTTTATCCTCTTTACTTTCTTTTTTAAAAAGTTTATTTATTTATTTTGAGAGAGAGAGAGAGACAGAGAGAGAGCAAACAGAGGAAGACCAGAGAGAGCGAGGGAGAGAGAGAATCCCAAGCAGGCTCCACACTGTCAGTGCAGAGCCCAATGAGAGCCTCGAACTCACAAACCCTCAGATCATGACCTGAGCCAAGATCAAGAGTCAGAGGCTCAAGTGACTGAGCCATCCAGGCGTCCTTCCCCTTTATCTTTCTTAATACATTGCAATTGTTTCCCAACAGCTGTTCTGCTTCAGTCTCAACCCCTTTGAATCCACTCTTCTCAGAGCTACCTGAGTAACTTTTCTAAAATACAAATTTCATCGTGGCACTCCCATGTCTAAAACCATTCAGAGATTGCCCACAGCTTCTGGATAATGCCCATATTCCTTGGAATATCGCATAGAGTCCTTTGTGATCTACTCTTGGACTATCTCATCAGCCTCTACTCTTTATTCTAGTCTACACCCAACCTATCTGTCTACAATACTATCCATTCATTGCAGGTACCATATTCTCTTTGCCATCTTTCTGAAATGCCCTTTTTCCACTGAATAATGTCTACAGTGTTTTCAAGACTCATCCTCCCCTGACTGCCTTCCTCCCACTTCCACTGCCTATTAGAACCCCATCTGACATGCTTTGTAGCAGCTTGTATTTCTTCTATTTCAGTACTTTGTCACACTTTATTGTAATTGTCTGTTCACTTGTATTTCACCTACTAGACCGTGGACTCCTTGAGGACAAAACGACACAGTATACATCCAAAAATAAACTCTCAACCATAAAAAAAGGAAATCCTGCCATTTGCAACAACATGGATGGACCTAGAGGGCATTATGCTAAGTGCAGTAAATCACAGAGAGAAAGGCAAATATCATATGATTTCGCTCACATATGGAATCTAAAAAACAAAGCAAATAACAAACCGACAAACCAAATAGACTCTGAAGTACAGAGAACAAACTGGTAGTGTGTCAGAGGGGAAGTAGGTAGGGGGATGCTGGAAATAAATGAAGGGGGTTAAGAGGTAAAACTTTCCCGTTATAAAATAAATAAGTCATGGAGATTAAAAGTACAGCATAGGGAATACAGTCAATAATATTGTAGCGATGTTGCATGGTGACAGATGGTGACTACATTTACTATGGTGACCACCAAGTAATATATAGAATTGTGGAATTAATACATTGTACACTTGAAACTAACATAACCTTGTATGTCAATTATATTTCAAAAATAAAGAAATAGAAAAAACATAGAGTAGGGTATAAAGAATATGATTTACATATGACACCAGTGAAAACCAATCAAATTGCTTTGTAGTCATAGGTATATATCTTATTTTACTGTGTCTGTATATATATATATATATATATATAAATTCCTTGAAATAAAATATAGGATTTATATGTTAATTGTCATGTATTTTTATATATTTGCTAATCCTCTCATTCTGTTCATGTGGATTTCATTTTCCCTCCGCAAAGCTTATATTTCCTCAGAAGAAAACATAAAGTCCCTCCTAAATGACTGTCTCCAATGAACAGGCAAGTAATTTTCCACAGTTGCACATAACTGAGTTCTTCATCCTCTCCTGCAAACCTAACAGGAATTAGAAGATCTGAGAGTTGAAAAAGATTTTTATAGGTTTCCTTTTCCAGTGCTTCCCATCCCTGATAGCTCATCCAAGGAATCCTGCAAATACACAGATTTGCAGGTCCACCCTAGAGGTACAATACAGCATAATCAGAGATCAGTTTAGAACCCTTGTCAGGGTCTAGTCATTCTGCCAGTGCCTAAATACCCCAGATAGCAGTACAGCATATACAATCCTTCTTAAACTTTAATGTAGAATTTCACTCAGTCTGGGTAGGCATCCTGATGTTCTGTATTTCTAGAAAGTCTCCTATAATACTATGCTGCTGGTCCTTGGCCCACACTTTGAATAGCAAGGGCATTAAAAGCACAGAGGAGAGGAGGGGTGCCTGGGTAGCTCAGTCGGTTAAGAGCCTCACGAGGCTGTGGTGGAGATTTTTTTGAGGTATGCAAATAGACACAAATAGATTCTTTTGAAAATTTGAGCAATCCAAACAAATTGAACTTTCTCATCTTGATTTTGCAGACTAATTCGAAGAGAACATCTTTTAACAGCACTATACCTTCCTATACAAGAATATGTCACTTTTTATTAAGGCTTTTTTTTTTTTAATGTGGTATGAGACATTAAATGAAATAATGCTTTAAAAGCACTTAGCATGGTTCCTGGACATCATAGTGCTCGGTACTTGGTAGCTGGTAGCTTCTTTCTTTCTTTCTTTTTTTTTTTTTTCTTAAAGATTTGCTTATGGAGGGGTGCGGGGTGGCTCAATCGGTTAAGTGTCCGACTTTTGATTTTGGCTCAGGTCATGATCTCAAGATTCTTGAGTTCAAGCCCCAGGTCGGGATCTGCCTGACAGAGTGGAGCCTGCTTGGGATTCTCCGGTTCCTTCTCTCTCTGACCCTCACCTGCTTGGTCTCTTTCTCAAAATAAATAAATAAACATAAAAAAGAATTTGCTTATGGAAAATTTCAAACGTATACAGAGTAGAGAGGGTAGTATAAGTGAACCTCCATGTATGCATCTCCCAGTTTCAACAAGTATCAACAAATGGCCAGTCATGTTTCATGTGTACAACAACTCATTTCTCCCTCCTCTGGATTGTTTTATTTTATTTTTAAAAATTTTTTAACGTTTATTTATCTTTGAGAGAGAGAGACAGAGAGACAGAGCGCAAGTGGAGGAGGGGCAGAGAGCGAGGGAGACACAGAATCTGAAGCAGGTTGCAGGCTCTGAGCTGTCATCACAGAGCCCAACACAGGGCTCAAAATCACAAACCGTGATATCGTGACCTAAGCCAAAGTCAGATGCTTAACTGACTGAGCCACCCAGGTACCCTGTGGATTATTTTAACAGAAATCCTAAACACCCATATCATTTCCTCCATAAATACTTCAGTGTGTATTCCCAAAAGATAAGACCTCTCTCTCTCATTGTGACCATTATGCCATCATTCTCACCTAAAAACCTTAACACAAAATCTTTAATAGAATCAAATACTCAATCAGCATTCAAATATCTCCACTTATCTCATAAGTATTGTTTTCTTTTTTTTTTTAATTTTTAAAATGTTTAAAAACAGTTTTTTAAATATTTTTTTATTTATTTCTAGGAGAGAGAGAGAGACAGCGTGAGCAGGGGAGGGTCAGAGAGAGAGGGAGTCACAGACTGAAACAGGCTCCAGGCTCCGAGCTGGCTGTCAGCACAGAGCCCGACGCGGGGCTCGAACCCACGAACCGCGAGATCATGACCTAAGCGAAAGTCGGACGCTCAACCGACTAAGCCACCCAGGCGCCCCAAAATGTTTAAAAACATTTTAAAGAGAGAGGGAGGGAGAGAGAGAGAGAGGAAGAGAACGTGAGCTGGGGAGGGGCAGAGAGAAGGAGGAAGGCACAGAATCCGAAACGGGCTCAAGGTTAAGGCTCCAGCTCTCAGCACAGAGCCCATTGCGGGGCTTGAGTCCATGAACTGTGAGATCATGACCTGAGCTGAAGTAGGATGCTCAACCAGCTGAGCATCCCAGGCACCCCGCATAGGCATCTTTTTGAAGTTGGCTTGTTAAAATCAGGATATGAATGGAAGTTGTATTATTACAATACAATTGTTAATAGTATTATTATTACTATTATTATTTCTGTCACACAAATATCAAGCCTGGCCCTTCAGTGATGGGGAGCTTATTAGCTCCTACAGCAGCTCATTTTATCTTTGGATGGCATGACTATGAGGTTTCCATTCAATATAAGAAAGTACTTCTGTCTCCCTGATTCTTTTGTCCACTGGGTCTTACACAGGACACATCTACTCCTTCTGCTCCATGACAGGCTGTATTAGTGTGTTGTGGCTGCCATGACAGAGTACCACAAACCAGGTAGCTTTAAACAACAGAAACTTATCGTCTCCGTTCTGGAGCCTGGACATCTGAAATCAAGGTCCTGGCAGGGCTGTTTCCTTTGAAGCCTCTAAGATAGAAGCCCTCCTTGCCTCTTCCAGCTTCTGGGGGCTCCTGTTCTTTGGTTTGTGGCTGCGCGGCTCCAGTCTTTAGCTCCGTCTGCACATGGCCATTTTTCCTCTGTGTCTGGGGCCAGATTTCCCTCTTTTTATAAGGGCATTAGTCATATTGGATTAAGCAGCCCCCTCATGCCAATATGACCTCATCTGAACCAGTTGCATCTGCAAAGATTCCATTAAAACTAAGACCACGGGCGGGCTGGGTGGCTCAGTCGGTTGAGCATCTACCTGCAGCTCAGAGCATGATCTCGCAGTTTGTGGGTTTTAGCCCTACATCGGGCTTTCTGGTGTCAGTTCAGAGCCTGCTTTGGTTCCTCTATCCTCCCCTCTCTTTGCCGCTCCCCCCACTCTCTCTCTCTCTCTCTCAAAAATAAATAAACATGAAAAAAAAACACAACTAAGGTCACATTCTGGTATTCCAGGCGTTAGGACTTCAGCATACGTTTTGGAGGGGAAACGATTCAGCCCATAACAGAGCCCTTCAAATATCTGAAGCAAACCACCAAACCCCTTATACTCTTCCTTAATCCAGGTTAAATTTTCCCTGCTCCTTCAATCATTCCTGAGGTTCAGCTTTATTCTTTCCAAACAGCTGGCATTTAGTGAATAATCCGATTTGACTCACTGACTGAAATGTTGTTTGAGCAGTTTGACCGTGCAGAATGGACCCACACTATCTCCTCTCTGGTTCCACATACTCTGTTTCTGTCACTACGGCCTAGGTTTGAATTAGTACATCCCACCCTCCCCTCCCACCCTATTCCCTACCTCATCTCAGGCCATGCTGGATTTTCCCCTTCTGTTCTTTGGTTTTACCTCCACCTTAGCACTTGCCACACTATGTGACAATTATTTGTGTGAGAAAGTGTTAACACTATTGTAAGTCCACGGAGTGAGCTAACAGCATGTTATGGCCAGAAAATAGCTGACTCATCAGACATTCATTGAAATTTTATGATGGGCCAGGCACGGTAATAGTGCGGTGGATACAATTTTGAAGAAAGCGGAGTCTTTGCCCTTAGGAAGTTCACGGTCTAAGGAGGGCTACGAGCTTATGAACAGCGAAGAAAGCCAAGGCAGGACAAGTCCTGTGACAGAGGCAAGTTCAGGATGTTTTGAAAGCATAGAGGAGAGATATCTAATCCAGCCCAGGATAGGACATGTTAGGGGAAGGCTTTCTTGAGGACATAACGCCCTGGGCCAAGTCTGAGAGATGACAAGAAGTCTGCCAGGCAAAGGAAGAGTGAGGAGCAGCGGGAATGAGCATCAAAGGAGAGGCTGCCTTGTGGGCAAAGGCATAGAAATATTTGGAGAACTTCAATGTTGCAGGCTGTTTGGTATTGCTGAAACGTTAGCTGTGCATGAGACGTAGTCGGCGGTAAAGCTGGCAGGTTTGAGGAGATTCGCCTGGTCCTGAAGTAGCTTGGAATCTATCTTGTAGGCAATGCAGTGTTACGTGATCGTATCTGCATTTTAAGAAGCTAATTCTGGTGGCTCTGTGGAGAGTTGGATATGGCTAAAACCTGAGGCAAGGAGATCAGCTAAGAGTCGGCAACAGCTACTAGGTATATGATGAGTTGAGAAATATTTGAGAAGTTCAGCTCTGAAGATAGGGTCAGGGTTTCGATTTCAGGGTAGTGAGAGAGAGTGAGGAGGCAGAAATGACTTCCAGGTTTCTGGTATGGAGGTGATGGGGTGATGCCATCATTTGAGACAGGGAATATAAAACATTGAAGAGGGGGTGCCTGGGGGGCTTAGTCTGTTGAACATTCGACTCTTGATCTCGACTTGGGTCATGGACTCAAGTTCATGGGTTTGAGTCCCACACTGGGCCCCTTGGCTGATGGCCCAGAGCTTGCTTGGGATTCTATCTCTTCTTCTCTCTGCCCCTCATCTGCTTGTTCCCTCTCTCTCTCTCTCTCTCTCTCTCTCTGTCTCTCTGTCTCTCTGTCTCAAAATAAATCAATAAACATTAAAAAAAATAAAAAGAAAACATTGAATAGGTTTGAGGAGGAGATATTGAGTTTGGTTTTGAACATGTTAAACTTGAGGTAACTGTGGGATTTTTCAAGGAATGGGGTAAAGTTCTGGCCTCGAGATATAGATTCGGGTGTCATGAGAACGAAGGTAAAAATGGAAACAATGGGAATGGATAGGGCCATCAGGGAGAATTTGCCAAGTGGGGAGAACCAAGGACTGAGGATGAAATGCTGGTCAACACCTACATGTTGATACAGGAGGAGGGTCACACGAAGGACAAAGCAAGAATAGTTATAGAGGTGTGAAGGGAACTAGGAAAGTGTGGTGTCATGGAAACCAAAAAAAGAAAGAGAAGAGCAGCAGTGTTAAATGACACTAGAAGATCTAGTAAAAGAAGCGTTCCAGGAAAGACCTTGTTTAATGCTTTTTTAAAAGCCAAAGAGATTCAAAATTCTCTTCTTCATTTCCCTGCTCTCTGTACTGATTAGCCTCAACGGAGAAGGAAATCAGGTTCAATTGGCTTATTCGTAGTGAAAACTTTTATAATCATCTGAGAATTCCAGAACGTTTATTCAGCAAATATTTATCGAACACTTACTGTACACCAGGCATTGTTCTAGGCTTTGTTCTAGGTTTAGCATTAGCAAATCAGACAGACAAAAATCCCTGCTCTCATGGAGCTTATAATTGAGATGGGCTATTGCTATGATTCCGAGTCCAATTCCTGTGTGTGGCAGGAGATTTCCCCCCACACCACCAAGCGATTCTGGGAAATCAGCTGAGTATCCTACAATTCAACTCAATTCTGACGCTATCTACCTGGATGTAGCGTCAGAATCCACTGGTTAAGGGCTCAGTTCTACAAGACTGCCCTTCACCCACTTCGGATGCCAATCACAAGGCCAGATTCTCACCTGTGCTTCGGATCCACCGGCTATAGATGGAGGTTCCAATGAACCCTCTTCTTCGGTTTGATTAATTTGCTCAGAACTCAGAGAAACATTTTACTTACTAGATTACTGGTTTATTATAAAAATATATAATTTAGGAACAGCTAGATGGAAGTGATGCATAGGGCAAAGTATGTGGAAAGGGGCGCAGAACTTCTATGCCCTCTCCCATATCCTAATCTCCCAGCATCTACGTGTGATCACCAACCTGGAAGGTCTCCAGACCTGGTCCTTTTGGCTTCATTACATAGCCATGATCCATTAAATCACTGGCCATTGGCAGTTGATTCAACCTCCAGTCCTAGTCCTCCTTGGACATCAGAGGTGTGGAGGAGTAGGAACTGAAATTTACAACCCCCCATCATGTGGTTCCTTCTCCGGGCAAGCAGCCTCTGTCCTTAGGCGTGGTCCCAACGTCGCCTCATTAACATAACAAAAGATATTTTTCTGATTTCATCGCTTAGGAAATTCCAAAGTGTTTTAGAAGCTCTGTGTCAGAAACAGGGCAAAGACCAAATACATATTTCATTTTTTTTAAATGTTAATTTATTTTTGAGAGAGAGAGAGAGAGAGAGCACAAGCAGGGGAGGGGCAGAGAGAGAGGGAGATGCAGAATCCAAAGCAAGCTCCAGGTCTGAGCTGTCAGCACAGAGCCTGACTCGGGGCTTGAACCCACAAACTATGAGATAATTACCTGAGTCCAAATTGGACTCTTAACTGACTGAGTCTCCCAGGTGCCTTCCCCACTCTTTTTAAAGGAATTCAGTAGCTACTTTTATTTTATTATTATTATTTACTTATTTTTGAGAGAGAGTGAGAGAGGAGGGGTAGAAAGAGAGGGAGACACAGAATCCAGGATAGGCTCCAGGCTTTGATCTGTCAGTGCAGAGCCTGATGTGGGGCTCGAACTCAAGAACTGTGAGATCATGACCTGAGCCAAAGCCAGACACTTAACCAGCTTAGTCACCCAGGCACCCCCCAAATATGTATATCTTATAAATCACAATATCACAATGACATAATGCTTATGAGCTGGGTCTAAATCCTGGAATCACTCCCTGCTAACTATGTGACCACATGGATATATTACTTAATCTCAGCCTTAGTTTCTTTATCTATAAAATAGGGAGATGAAGAATCATTTTCTGGAGGTTATTATTAAGATTAAAATAACTAATACCTGTAAAATGCTTTGAACAGTGTCAGGGGGATAAGAGCTCAAAAAATGTTAGTTATTATTCTGGTGTGGGGGAACATGGAGACAAGTCAACACACAAGAAACTATGAGTTAGTGGTAAGTGCAATCGAAAGAACGAAAATCGGAAGATTCGAAAGCAAGTAAACTTGTAGTTACTTTAGTTTGAAAGGTTTATTGTGAAACTATGATGTTTGAGCTGAATTCTGAACAAAAAGAAATTAGCTATGTAACATTCCTGGCAAAGTACACTCCAGATTGACCAACTACGGTCCTTGGGACAAATCCCGGTCCACAGCCTGTTTTTGTAAATAGTTTTACTGTTTATGCATTGTCTACGGCTGCCTTTGCTGGGAGCTGCGTAGCTGTGTCAGAGACCGTTTGGCTCACAATGCCTAAAATGTTTACTGTTTGGCTCAATCTAGAAAAAGTTTCCCCGCTCCTGCTTTAGGCAGATGCAAAGACCCTATGCAGGGCTGAGTTTGGAGAGCTCAAGGAACAAAAAGAAGTACTGAAATAGGTAGTAGGAGGAGTGGTATGAATCTTGCCTCCCAACAACATTAAGCCCACTGGCCTGTAGTTCACAAAATCTACCTTCTTTCCCTGTTTGAAAGCAGTTCATCTCTAGTCCTGAAGGATGTGATACTGGCACTTCTCCCATGTGTACGATTTCTCCATGACAGTAGTTCATGGAACTTACTTGCAGGTTCTCAGTAGCCTAGGGAGTGATTCATTCAGGCCTTCTTTAAAATTTCAATCCCACTCAACCTCACTTCACTGATATCTTTGAGTTGGAATTTATTGTCTTGGATCTTAAGTTAATTCTTATTAATGTCTCTTTTAAAGAATTTTTGATGTTTCTTTTTGAGAGAGAGACACACACACAGAGCACAAAAGGGGGAGGGGCAGAGAGAGAGGAAGACACAGAAGACGAAGCAGGCTCCAGGCTCTGTGCCCAAAGCAGCACAGGGCCGGATGTGGGGCTTGAACTCACAAACTGTGAGATCATGACTTGGGACACTTAACCAACTGAGCCACCCAGGCATCCCTATTAATGTCTTGTACAGGTATCCCTGCTTTTTGGAAGTTCACATTACACCATTTTGCATTCACAAACAAACAAACAAACAAAGAATCCGAAGAAGGTTCTCCTTTTACAAAAAAAGATGAAAATCAAAAACAGTGTTCAGTGTTTTGAAGTGAGCCCTTAAAAAGGCAGGAAGCATCCTGAGCAGCAAGAGAGACGCTGCCAACCTAGCTCCTTCCCCTGGAACCACACTCAGTATCTCAGCATCAAGCTGCCACAGCTTTGAACTGTGTCTGTGAGTTTCTGTGCTTTATCTTGACTTATTTTTAAAAAATATTTATTTTTGAGAGAGAGAGGCAGCAGGGAGGGGCAGAGAGAGAGAGAATGGGACAGAGGATCCGAAGCAGGCTCCACGCAGACAGCAGAGAGTCTGATGTGGGGCTTGAACTCATGTACCGTGAGATCATGATCCAAGCCAAAGTCGGACAATTGACTGAGCCACCCAGGTGCCCCTTTCTTGACTTTGTGCATTCGTTAGCAAGATCCATTACCTCTTCTACGGTATCGGGAGAGCCTGAGAGAGGTTATGTTGGGAGTCTCAAATATTTTTCCATATGATTTAGTGCTAATTGCTTCTTTACCACTGCCATTTGTTTGAAATTGCCATTTCGGCTTAAAAGAGGTTTCACAGGAACGCTGTACCTTCAGATAGCAGGGGAGCCCTGTATATATCTATCGACCTACATATCGATATCGATATACCTACATCAACACTATTTCCAAAACTGCATTTTGAGAGATACTAGTATCCTATGAGATACTAGTAAGTGAGAAGAACATAAAAGTTTCATGGTCAAACATATTTGGGAAGTGTGAAATAAAGCTAAAATAGGTTTTATGCCTGGCAGGACTTCTTATTGATATGCTAATGTGTGCTGTGTCTCTGAAAGGGAGATGCAGGGCAGAGCATTTCCTAAACTTATTTGATCACATTCTTTTTTTTTTTTTTCCTCAGAGCACCAAGTTAATATCTTGAGGGGCTCTAGTGTTTCTTGAGTCAGTTTGAAACTTGCTGGCATGTAGGCAGCCGAGGCCCTGAGTAATGTGTCTGGTCTCCTGGCACGGATCTGCTACAAAGGCCCTAGTTTCTGCCAAGGCTTCCTTTCCATGTGTGATATTCTTACTGCAGATTGAAGATTGGGGTAATTCTGTAGCAGGGTGGTAAAGACCATCTCTGGGGCACACTCTTTCCTGTTTATTGTCATTCATCCAGGAAATATTAGCACCTACCACGACCCAGGTACTATTCTAAGTGTTGGAGATACACCAGTGATGGAGACAGGCAAGGTTCTTGCTCTTGTGGAATGTATACGCTAGAGTGTATGTATATGGAGGAAGGCATATAATAAAGACATATGGTAATTTTAGCTGCCATAAGGGACCTGAAGGAAATAAATAGGGTGTTGTGTTATAGAATAATGTGAAGGGGTTACTTTAGATAAGGTGGTCAGGGAAGGCTTCCCTGAGTAGGTGATACGGAACCTAAGAGAAGGAATTACACAACCATGTCTAATGTGTTGAGTAGAAGGAAGAGTATCCAGCGGAAGGAAGAGAACGTGCAGAGCTCCTGCGGTTGCCAAGAGCTTGTGGTTCAAGGCGTGCCAGAGTACCCGTGTGTTTGGACTCCAGTAAGAACGAGAGTGGAATAGGATGAGCTTGGAGACGTAGGCAGGGTCAGCTAGTGCCAAGTCTGATAGACCACAGTTAGCAATTTGAAGTTTACTCTAATGGCAGTGAGGGGAGGGAGTAAAATATTGGATTTCCATTTTTAAAAGGTCATTCTAGGGGCGCCTGGGTGGCTCAGTTGGTTAAGAGTCAGACTCTTGGTTTCCGCTCAGGTCAGGATTCCGCAGCTTTGTGGGTTCAAGTCCCATGTTGGGCTCTGAGCTGGCAGCTTGGAGCCTGCTTGGTTTTCTCTCTCCCTCCCTTCTCTCTCTCTGCTCCTGCCCCATCCACGCTGTCTCTGTCTCTCTCAAAATAAATAAAGAAGCTTAAAAGAAAAAAGATCATTCTGGCCACAGTACTGATTGCGAGGGGTCAAAATTAGAAGCAGGGAGACCAAAGCAAGGCTTGATGGATTAAATGTGGGGTGTTGGGGAGAGGAGTAAGGTAGCAAAGAGGACACCCCAGTGTCTGGTGTTAAAGAGCTGAGTTGTGCCATTTACTGATATGGGGAGAAGAAGAAACCAAGATTTCTTCAGTTACATTCAGTTATGAGGCATCCAGACGGAGATGTGAAATAGCCATGTGGCTAAGCAAGCCTGGACCCAGGCGAGAGGTATGAGCTGGAGAGACAAAATGCGGATAGTACTGAAAGCCATGAGATTAGGGGAGGTCACCAAGAGAGTCAGTGCAGATGGAGAGTAGAGCCAAGGACCAAACCATGGGACAAATCAACCTCTGGAGACAGAGGGCCAGGAGGAGGAGGAGGAGGCAACAACAGAGTCTAAGGAACAGGCAGAGAGATGCGAGACAAACCAGGAGAATGTGGGGTCAGTCAGACTCTAAGGGACCTGGTATGCTGATTAGGAAGGTACGGCCAGCGGGAACATTTAGGCTGGGCCGTGAAGACCCAGGAAAAGACTCCAGGAAAGTATTTATGGATATAATACACATATGAAACATATGTGTTTCTTGTAACAAACAACAATTTGGAGGAATTACAAAATTAAGGGGAAAAAAAAACAAAATATAGATCAAAGGAGGATAAGAAGTATCAGGAACATGCAATTTCTCCATGCTGGGAACCTATTTATTTTTGAACCACTGTTTCTTAAGCCGTGAAATGGCCAGTTCGCAACTAGTTTTAGAACAATGTCCTATTGATGAGCCTTTGCCAAAGTACTTTTCTTCTCACCATCCTGTTAAGAGCCCCCTGGTTCGAAAAGCCTTTGGTAAACCTCTGGATTTCAGACAACTAGCTGCTTCTTTTGAGAGCAGTATGAAGGTTCCCTTCTGCAGAAGCAACAATTCTCTGGTGCAACAAAATCTCCGTTCTGTGATTTTTCCTTCTGAAACAGACCGGGCTCTGTGCTTCTCTCTGTAGAAAGTATCTGGAGCCATTCCTCCTTTCCCCGTCTCCAATTCTTAGCTGGGGAAAAAAAAAAAAAAAAAAAAAGCCCATGAACTGTCCCTTTCATACTCTAGGACTGTGGTGTGGTGATCCGGCTTCGGATTGATTCAATTAAACACCTCAAGCTGAATCTGTCTTTTTTTTCCCCCCCTGGCCTGATTTATTTTGGTAATGGGATCAACGGATGTTATATACAAAGGTAACCATTAAATAATTATAAACAAATAACTTCATCACATACTCCCAGCCCATTTTGCATCTCCAGCCAGCTACAAAACATTTACTTTAGTACATTTACAGTGATAATTTGCATAAAAACCACTGAACGTGGGGATATTTTCAAAGCAGCTAGCTGCTTATGTGATGTGATTAGCAAAATCTCCCATACCCCCCTCATGCCCACCCACACACACTATTAGTCATTCCTTTGAGTTAATACATTGAAGGCCTCTGTTAAAATTAAAACATTATCTAGTCATAGAGAGACAAACGAAGCTATTAACATGTAGCTCAAATTAGTCGATTGAAATCCTTAATCAGTAAGGTCTCTGGTGAAAGGGACCCAGAAGCTGTTTTCAGTTTTGACCAGGAAAAGGAAAGTTCCCAAATATGGGCAGCTGTCTGGGGAGGCGAGATGGGGTTCCAGCACTCTGTATAGAGCTCTGGTCAGCCAGAGGGTTTTGCTTGAAAGCACTGGATGCTCAGGTGGAGGGTAGACTGCTAAAAACTGACGGACACAGCAGCCTCTGAAGGATGGTAAAGGTCTTTATTAAAAACAAATGTCATCTTCGGGCACCTGGGTGGCTCAGTCGGTTAAGTGTCCGACTTTGGCTCAGGTCATGATCTTGCAGCTCTTGAGTTCTGGCCCCACGTGGGCTCTGTGCTGACATCTCAGAGCCTGGTGCCTGCTTCAGATTCTGTCTCCCTCTCTCTCTGCCCCTCCCCCTCTCGTGCTCTGTTTCTAAAAAATAAATCAACATTAAAAAATTAAAAAAATAAAAGCTATTTATTATTTTGATAGAGAGAGTGAGTGGGGGAGGGGCAGAGAGGAAGAGGAAGAAAGAAAATCCCAAGTAGCACAGAGCCTGATATGGGGCTTGAACTCATGCACGGTGAGATCATGACCTGAGCTGAAACCAAGAGTCAGATGCTTAACTGACTGAGCCACCTAGGGACCCCAAAAGCAAATGTCCTCTCAAGCACAGCCCTGGCAAGTGCTAGCTGGCTTGGTTCAGGGGTCTGTGACGAAAGTAGTCACTTCTTCACCTTTTAGAAAATTTTTGAGCTCTCTGCAGAGATCATCCAGTGAGATTAAAGAATTTAAGAGATCGGGGCGCCTGGGTGGCTTAGTCGGTTAATCGTCCGACTTTCGCTTAGGTCATGATCTCGCGGTTCGTGGGTTCGAGCCCCGCGTCGGGCTCTGTGCTGACTGCCAGCTCAGAGCCTGGAGCCTGTTTCAGAGTCTGTGACTCCCTCTCTCTCTGACCCTCCCTTGCTCACGCTGTCTCTCTCTCTCTCTCCTAGAAAAAAAAAAAATTTAAAAAAATAAAAAAAGAATTTAAGGGATCAATTGACTTCTGACTCAACCTGGGGTTTTTGTGAGACATAAATTAAAAAAAAAAAAAATTCACTACAGTTGGTTAAGCACCCAGCTTAGACTCAGGTCATGATCTCATGGTTCATGAGTTTGAGCCCTGTGCCAGGCTCTGTGCTGACAGCCCAGAGGCTGGGGCCTGCTTCAGATTCTGTGTCTCCCTGTCTCTGCCCCTCCCCAACTTGTGCTGTCTCTCTCTCTCAAAAATAAATAAACATTAAAAAAACTTAAAAATTTTTCACTACAAAAGAAATGCTCATTGTAGGATATTTAAGAAGCTAAAACATACATAGAATCAAACCTGAAAAATTCTCTCAGTAACACCCTATAGGGGCGCCTGGGTGGCTTAGTCGGTTAAACGTCCGCCTTTCGCTTAGGTCATGATCTCGCGGTTCGTGGTTTCGAGCCCCGCGTCGGGCTCTGTGCTGACTGCCAGCTCAGAGCCTGGAGCCTGTTTCAGAGTCTGTGACTCCCTCTCTCTCTGACCCTCCCCTGCTCACGCTGTCTCTCTCTCTCTCCTAGAAATAAATAAAAAAAAATTAAAAAAATTAAAAAAAAATAACCCCCTATAATTCCAGGCTCATTCTATTTACATAGTGCTCTCAGGTTCTCTTCTATGCACTTATGCGGCATGTACATAGGTTGACCCTTGAATAACACAGAGGTAGGCTCACAGACTCCTGTGCCATTGTAAAGCCGTGTATAACTTTTGACTCCCCCAAATTTAACTAATTGTCTACTGTCAACCGGAAGCCTTACTGATAATATAAACTGCTGATTAAAATATATTTTGTATGTTATATGTGTTATATCCTGTATTCTTTTTTTGTTCAACATTTTTATTAAGTTTTTCTTTTAATTCCAGTATAGTTAAACATACAGTGTTATGTTAGTTTTGGGTGTACAATATAGCTAGCTGTATTCTTTTTTTTTTTTTTTTTTTTTTTGAGAGAGAGAGAGAGAGAGTGCATGAGCAGACGATGGGCAGAAGGAGAAAGAGAATCCTAAGCAGACTCCATGCCCAGTTCCAACCCCAAGTCAGGGCTCGATCTCACGAACAGTGAGATCATGACCTGAGTGGAAATCAAGGGTCAGACGCTTAACCAACTGAGCCTACTAGGTGCCCCAGCTGTATTCTTAAAATAAAGTAAGCTAGAGAAAAGAAAGTATAATGAAGAAAATCATAAGGAAAATACATTAAAGTACTATACCGTAAAAAAAAAAAAAAATCTGTGTATAAGTGGACCCATGCAGTTCGGGTCAACTGTGTATTTTCCTACACAGATACAACCATCTCTACCCGTTCTGTATACCTCCTTGTTCTTCTAATTCGAAAATGTTTTATTGTGGTAAAATATACATAACAGAAAATTTGCCATGCTAGCCATCTTTGGGTGTACAGTTCAGTGGCGATTAGTACATTCACAATGCTGTGTAAGCCCTCCCACTATCTAGTTCCAGCACTTTCCCATTTTCCAAATAGAAACTGTGTAACCCTTAAACAGTACCTGCCTATTCTCCCTTTCCTTCAGTCCCTGGCATTCTCTATTCTGTCTCTATGCTCCTTGTTCCTTTAAAGTTGTTTTTAAAAAGGTAATACATGGACATTATAAAAAAATTCAAACACTACAAAAGGGCATATACAATGTTAAGTACTTCCTCCAATGCTTGACCCCCAGGCAACCAGTGTAATCAATTTTTTAGGCATCTTTCCTGAAGAGTCTATGCATATACAAGCATTCTTGGACATATACCCTCCTTCCTTTTTACTCAGGAATAGCAAACCATACACCACTTGCTTTTTTCACTTAACAATACTTGAGAGAGATAAGTAAATGAGATATATACCCTTGGGGTGCCTGGGTGGCTCAGTTGGTTGAGTGTCTGACTCTTGATTTTGGCTCAGTCATGATCTCACAGTTCACGGGTTTGAGCCTCAGGTCGGGCTCTGTGCTGACACCGCGGAACCTGCTAGGGATTCTCTCTCTTTTCTCTCTGCCCCTCCCCTGCTCACTCGTGCGTGCGCTCTCTCTCCCTCAAAATAAATAAATAAGCTGTAAAAAATTTAAAAAAATTCTTATTTATCTACTCCTTTGTTACGCTAGGGTTAGTTTACTTCTGACTCACTTTTGAAAAATTAAATGTTTTATTGTGGCAAAAAACACAGAACATAGAATTCACCCTCTCAACAATTTCTTAGGGTACAGTACGATATTGTCAACCACGTGCACATTGTTGCGTAACAGATTCCCCGGAACCCCCCAGAACCCCAATCCTGCATGACTGAAACTCTACATCCATAGAACAACAATCTCCCCACCACACCCACCGTGCTACTTTCAGTTTCTATGAGTTTATTTTAGACACCTCCTATAAGTGGAATCAGGCAGTTTTTGTCCTTCTGTGACTGGCTTGTTTCACTTAGCACATTATCCTCAAGGTTCATCCATGTCCCAGCATATGACAGAATTTCCTTCTTTTTTAAGGCTGACTTGTATAGGCCACCTTCTTTCTTTTATTTAAGAATTTTTAAAAATTTATTTATCTTTGAGGGAGAGAGAGAGAGAGAGAGAGAGAGAGTGTGTGTGTGTGTGTGTGTGTGTGTGCATGTGGGGGAAAGGCAGAGAGAGAGGGAAAGAGAGGATCCCAAGAAGGCTCTACAAGGTCAGTGAGGACTCCGATGCAGAGCTCAAATTCAGGAACTGTGAGATCATGACTTGAGCTGAAATCAAGAGTCAGACTTAACCAGCTGAGCCACCCAGGTGCCCCATATGCCACATTCTACTGTACATATATGCCACATTTTCTTTATCCTTTAATCTGTCCATGGACATTTAGGTTGCTTCTACCTCGTGTTTATTGTTAATACTGCTGCAATGAATGTGAAGGTGCAAATACCTCTTTGAGATTTTGCTTTCAAGTCTTTTGGATATATCCAGAAGTGGGATTGCTAGTGCATAAAGCAGTTCCTTCTAGTTTTTTTGAGGAACTTCCATAGTGTTTCCATAGCATCTGCACCATTTTACATTCCCACCGACAGTGTACAAAGGTTCCAATTTCTCCAGATCCTTAGCAACACATTATTTTCTGTTCAGTTGCTTGTTTTACCATCCTAACCAGTGTGAGGTGATACCTCATTGCATTTGCATTTTTCTGATGATTACTTATATTAAGTATCTTTTCATATGCTTGGCCATTTGTGTATCTTCTTTGAAGGAATGCCTATTCAAGTCCTTTGCCCATTTAAAAAAAATTAATGTTTATTGTTTATTTTTGAGAGAGAGACAGAGTGTGAGTCGGGGAGGAGCAGAGAGAGAGGGAGACGCAGAATCCGAAGCAGGCTCCAGGCTCTGAGCTGTCAGCACAGAGCCCGACCTAGGGACTGAACTCACAAATCACGAGTTCAAGACCTGAGCCAAAGTCGGCCACTCAACTTACTGAGCCACCCAGGTGCCCCTGCCCATTTTTCGGTTGGGTTATTTGTTTTATTATTCGGTTGTGGGAGTTCTTCATATACTTTGGATACTAACCCCCTTATCAGACATATGGTTTGCCAAATATTGTCTCCGTTTGTGTCTTTTTACTGTTAATTCTTCTGCTGTGCAGCACTTTTTAAGTCTGATGTAGTTCCACTTGTCTCTTTTTGCTTTCATTGCCTGTGCTTTGGTGTGACTCATTAGCTTTTATTTCTCTTAGGATCAGACTTTCATCAGGATAGCCTGGTTGTGATTTTTGCCTTTGTTTCCACCTCAGTGCTCTCTAGCACATTGTTTAACAGGGGTGTTGGCTAATTACTATTGGTTCCCTGATGGGATACACCCAGAACTACCTTAATTTTTCTGGACTCCTCCCCATGCACCCTAATGGGAGGCCTACGTGAGAGGGGAGCGTTTCTTCCAATTTTCTTTCTTCTCACCCCTTAATCTCCCCCCTTTTACCCCATGTAAGGTGCAGAATCTCCTCTGGGGCCTCCTCCTTCTTGGCTTTCCCATCCTCCTGGTGCCAGGGGTGGTGGTCTCCTAGTTAATGACAGGTCAGCCCACAGGCTGTCTCCAGACCAATGAGGCTTCCGGGTTCCAGATGGACCAGTTAGCTTATTAGGGACATTTTACCTGGATAGCTGGCATTTTTCCCATTGTCCTCTTTAAGACCCTCTGGTTTTGCCCGTGGAGGATTTGAAGGTGCAAATGAAACCCTACTGTCTTTTGTTTTGCTTTGCTTTGTTTTTAAATTTTGGTGGCTTTAAACCATCCGCACAACTTCTGCCCAAGGCCAATAGAACCCAGCCATTCTCCGTTCGTAAAAAGAAAGAGGGGTTGGGTTTCCTTCAATTGTCTGCCCTTTTCTATCTCCTCCACTATTTTTGTTTTACTCTGTAGTTAACTTTCCATCGAGCAGCTTCATCTGAGGACCTGTGCAGTGAACCTAGGCACTCTCTTCTCCTGGCGGGTTGCAGCGGCCTTTTTGGTGTTCTAACCCGGTGGTTTGTGGGACCAGGGGTTTGGCGGCTGGGAGAAGAGTTTGGCCATAGTGTTCCTTCTGCATTTCACACACATTCTGCGCTCGCTTGCTCTCGCTCTCTCTCTCTCTCTCTCTCTCTCTCACACACACACACACACACACACACACACACACGCCCGCCCGGGCCCCTCTCGGTGTGTCTTCCTTCAAGATGACAGGGCGCTGGAGAAAAGGCTGCTGGAATCAGCTGGTAGGTACGGTAGTAACCCGAACCCCACCCACTCGCTGCCTTTGCTTGCTCAGGTTTCTCTGGTCACTCCTGCCAGGGGAGAAAACATGTAGACGCGCCTCCACAGGAGGGGCTGGGGGAGCTGGGAGCGGCGGGGGAGGCGGAAGGTGAGCCCGGGAAGGTGGCCGAGCGCCCCGACTGCCGGGGCCCTTCCCAGTGCTCCCTCGGGGCGTCAGCCCCAGCCCTGTTTGCCCCCCACCCCCCTTTTCGTAGGGATTGCCTTTTTTTTCCCCCTGCGGCGGCGGAAATGACAGTGTGGTGCCGCCGTGGTGTCACGGTGCTGCCCCTGGACTGAGGGGCGAAAACTCTTAAGTTTGGCTCGGGAGAGCCAGCCGCGGTAGCGTCGCGGCCGCCGCGCTGTCCCTGGCGGGGCGCGCGGGCGGGCGGATCCCGGCTGCAGCGCGGCGGCGGCAGCGGCGGCGAAGGCGGGCGGCGGCCTAGAGCGGCGGCGGCGGCGGCGGCGGCGGCGGCGGCGGCCGGGGAGCTCACGCCGGAGCCCGAGCCAGCTCCGGGAGGAGGCAGGCGAGCGCCTGGCGCCCTCGGGCGCGCCAAGGAGATGGCTGGCACCCGGGAACGCTATGGGTAAAACGCGCCCCCTCGCCGCGGCCCCGGGAGCCGAGCGCCACCGCCCGCGCAGGGCTCGGCCCGGGCTCCGGCTCCCGCTTCGGCCGCCTCTCAGGTGCCGCTGGGGCCCGGCGCGGGCCGAGGGCTCCTGGGCTCGGCGGGGCGGGGTGATGGGGCCCGCGAGGCTGGAGGTGGCGGCGGCGGCGGGGGCGCCCGGCCTGGCCCGGGCGCCCGTCGCTGCCCTCTTGGGACAGAGTTTGCACTCCGGGGTGCGGGGCCGGGGCGGCCCGAGGCCTCCAGCGCACCCGCCCGCCAGGCGCGGGCAGTCGAGCGGCTCCCCCGGCGCCTGGGCGCGAGTCTGGGAACGGGCACCGCCGCCTTCCCACGCTCCCGCGGCCCGCAGCCTCCTCGGCCCGGGCGGCGCCCCTCGGCCGGCCCTCCGCCCGGTTGTGGCTGCCGCAGCAGCCAGAGATGCTGCGGACACCCTGCCGGCGGGGAGGCCCGGCGAAACTTAATCCCTTTTCTGCCAGCGGAGCGATCCTCCGGTCTCCGTCTGGGTGGTTCCTTATTTCTGGCCTAGCTGCGAAACCGGCTCAGTGGGAGAGAGGGAAAACTTAACATTTGTCTAGAGGACAGACTGCGACCGAACCGAGGAGAGGTGGGGTTTTTCCATTCCTGGCTCGTAAGAATTAAGTAAATAGCGGCGGAGTCGATTTACAGAAACATTTTTGGTGACGATCAGGTTCAGATTACTTAGTACTTTGTATGTAGCACATTATTTCGTGGAGGGGTCGCCCCCCTCCCCCCACCGGCCCGCAGACCAGGACATGGGGGTCCTGGGGTCTTTGGTGTTTCCACTTTCTCTCTTCCACACTCCCCTACCCGCCCGCACGCTCAATTGCTGTCTTCCTGCCTGGTCACACACCGACCTGGCCACCCAGATCTCCCACCGGAACCCACCCATCCCCCAGACTGCCCCCCATCAATTCGTGTGCTCCACCTCCCAGCCCTGCAGCCTCTTGCTTCTCAACCAGTTTGCCTTTTTGAGGATTTCTGAGTGTGGGGCGGGTGGATAGTGATGGTTGTGCGTTTGTGAGGAGGAGCCCTTATGCAGGAATATAGTGGAGACTGTGTCAATAGACAAGTAATGTGTGTGGGTTGATTCCTTGGATTCTCAAGTTGGGCCATAAGGGCTGCCTTTAACCCTATTCTGTTCCCTCCCAGAACTCTAATCACTTCTCTAGCAGTGTTCCAATAGAAGGGGAATGCTATGAATAGGGAGATTCCCACTCCTCTGTCTGGCTTAACCCCAGTTGATTACCCCAACCCTCACATCCCCCGTTTCCCTCCTCTCCACTCATCACTGCCCTGAGGGGAAACAGTCTTTGCTATTTATATATATACCAGCCCAATCAATTAACTTAATACAGATACATAATGTGAATTAGATTTTTCCTGATTGTTCCTCACGACTTGATTTATGTGGTGGAAATACAGGTCTAGGAGTCAGGAAGATCAGCGTTTATCCCAAATCTGATGTTACTTTGGATTTTTGGCCTTAGGACATTCCTATGACCTTTCTTTCCTAGTTGATGCACTTGTGTAAAAGGCAAGACTTGTGAGTCTTGGCTTGGTCCTTTGAAGATGAAAGGGTTCTATAAACCCTCAGCATTATACGTTTCAAATAAAGTACTTCATTTACCTTTTATTGGGATAATGGATTTGACTGGGTGTAAGTGTGAACCCCAGTTTACTGGAAACCTTCACTTGCCATTATTAGCCCCCCTGGCAGCCAAATCTATCACCGTTCTTAGTTCCCACATCTCTTTTTTTAAATTTTGTTTTGTTTTCATTCCTAATGCATGTATGACTGAATGAAAACATGCATAACACTAGGCATACAGAGTAAGAGTGATTATTTTAAGTCAGGGCTTGAATCATATCTAATGTACTCCAACCTAACAATCTGAGTCAGACTCCTTTGAAAACATAACCTCACCCATTTTTACCCTGTATGGGGGCAGCTAATTTCTACTGAAAAGTTAATTTCTACTGAAAAGTTAATTTCTACTGAAAAGTTAATTTCTACTGAAATGATTGAAATCATTTCAGGCATGGCAGTATAAGCATGATTAGCATCTAGCAGCAGTGAGTCAACAGTATTTATTAAGCACCTACAATGTGCCGAGTTGTCTGCCGACTGGGCTGAGGCCCCAGTCTTGGCCTGGTATTTTGGCTTCCTGCTTACTTGAGGCCTGCGTCCTTACTCGCAGCTCCAAGAGTAGGACAGGGAGGAGCCAGGCAAGGGTAGAGGCTTAGGGACACGAAGGGGCGATTGTTCCCTTCCTTCTCTCACGACCGCTAGACTTCTCCTCAAGCATGTTGTACCCTGCAGGGCCCCCCACCCCCACCGGGAGGCCATGCCACGAATCAGAGTGACTTGGTCGCTTCGTTAACAGTATCCTCTGAACAGTGCAAATTGATTTAGCTGAAATTGGTTTAGTTAATCCCTCCTCCAAGAGCAGGGCAACTTGCTCCAACTTGCAGATCCTAAAGCAGTGCCAGTGGAGTCTCATAATTGCGTCCAAAAATTGCTCTGGGTAGTGAGCCCGTCCACTCCCTCATCCCTCCTCCCATAAAATCTGCTGGCACCATGATAGTTGAGAAGGAAACAGCAGGAGTATGTCTATACCACTCAGCAAACCCCACTGGCTCGGTGAGGAGGGGGACAATGCCCTCTTTTCCGTCTGTCTCTTCGCACTCAGGTTCTCTCTTTCCCACCAGGGGCACAGAGCCCCAAAAGAGGCGAGGGCAGAACTGAGGCACGAGTGTGTCTCGAATGGCTGTTCCCGGAGGTACCTGTTTGGCCTCTTGTCTGTCTGTCATTCAATCTTTAGGGATCTTGGTAACTCCCTAGCTGTGGGGCCATGTGATTTGGCTGCTAGTGGAGGCCAGGGGGTGCTCCATTTCCGGTTAGCATATTTCGTCTTCTCTTGTGTGCAAAGGGGAAGATGGGGCACTGTTTGCGAAACGCCTCCTTACTTGAACTGGGGGTCTTGACTTAGGGCATGGCGTCGTCATAATATGATGGGTAACGTGTTCATGCTGGATATACAGCAGTTCAGGAGGGTTTCCTGTTGTTCACTCTTTGAGGAATGCAGTGTTGGTACCCAGGTGGTATTGCGGGAATCTCTGTATTTCGGGTCTTTCGAAAAATGTTGTGTTCATCACTGAGCACTGTAGGGAAGAGACTAGAGACTAGCGTGTTGGATCATGCTAATGAATGAGAAGACCAGATCAGTGGTGCTGGGACCAGAAACTCCAATTCCCAAGTACCCTCCCCCCCCCCCCCCACAGACCGATAGCCCCATCTTTATTTCCCCTCTCTTCCAAGGTCGGTATGTTTTCCTATTTTCCATCGATGAAAGGTCTGCTAAAATTTTCCACGGGCACTAGAGGTCTGTGGCTGCTCCTGCTATTTCTCCTTTTCCATCTTCCTCTTCTCCATGACCATAGACCGACATAATCTTTGCGGTAGTCGATTGCCCAGCTCCTGCATCTCCCTTAGAAATCCTGTGAGCTGCTAAGACTGCTAGATGGTTAAAGTGTGGGTGGTGGAGGGATTTGGAGCAATGTACCAACATCCTACCACTCCCTGCTCCATGTGAGGCTCACCTGAGTGCACACAAGGGTGTGTGGGTTCAGTCGACGTGGGTTAGCAAAGTATCCTAAGACTTGGCCTACTTGGGTTCTTGTCTCCCTGCAGAACTGTGACTGCTTGACCTTGGGCTTTGTCTCAGCCTCTTTCTTGCAGGTCAGACTCTGCTGGTTGATGAACAGCATCCCCAGTCCTCGGATCGTTTCTCTTACAGAGACCAAATGATCTGATAACAAACCCATTATACAAACGAAAATCCTCCTGAAATGGAAAATTCCAGTATTTACAGTTTGCCCAGTTAGGAGCATAATATCCAGGCATGGTAGATAATGCTAATGTAGGACAGTGACGTGTCTGAATGTATACGGCCCAGAGATAGAAAAATGGTTTACGGTCCAGAATCTTCAATCGCTTTGTCTATAGTCCTTTGTTCAGTGTTGCTAGGATCCATGTGATTCCCCAGGGAGTAGAAGCTTGATTTCAAATAGGCTTCTGTTCTCTGTCCCTTGTTTCTGACCTGAACTTGGGGTGCTCTCGGCCTAACATTCAACAGTATGTCCTACATACATTTCTTGCCAGTTTTATTCTGTAGAAGTAGAGAGGACTGCCCATCCAGGTGTGTAGCTGAGCATTTAAAACCTTACAAGTATTTCACTGGGTTAGATAGGTTGGGAAAAGCAGTCCTAGATGGAAACCTGTACTGGTAGCAGAAGGTAAATTAAGTTTATTCTCCAACCTTGCAACTGCCAGGGTATCTTGCATTAAGATAAAGGTGTTATGAACTGTACTTAGGATTCCTGTCAATTATCCTGTGTCACCTTGAAAAATCCTTTCCTTGGTTCCCTGCATTAATCTTCTGTGTTTGTAGCAAATTTAGGACTTTTTTGTTCTGCTATTGCGATAATTCATGTTTTTATTTAAAAATTTTAAATGTTTATTTTTGAGAGAGAGAGAGAGAGAGCAAGAGAGCTATAGAGGTATACAGAGAGAAGGAGACACAGAATCCAAAGCAGGCTCCAGGGTCTGAGCTGTCAGCACAGAGCCCGATGTGGGGCTCGAACCCACAAACCACAAATTCATGACCTGAGCCGAAGTCAGTGGCTTAACCCACTGAGGCACCCAGACGCCCCTTGTGATCTTCATTTTAATGTTTATGATGACCATCTTATATGAAATGGCCAATGGTGGGATTTAGGAGCTAATCATTGTAAAGAAAATATCATTAAATCCACATACGATAAAATATTAAGTAGGCTTTAATAATCTTTTAGACAGGAACTGGCTCTGGTGCTCTCTGTTAGTCAGTAATCAACCCCCAGTCCGGAGCTCTCCCTGTGCATGATAAAAGCTGAAAGGAAGGAGAGAGACAGTTCTTTCCTTGGCAGTGGAAGGGGGGGGGGGGACTCCAGTCTAACAGGGGAGACATATGAGCATAAGAAATACCACAATCAGACACATGGTCATCCAGAAAACTTGCGGGGGAGTGTGACTGTTCTCCATCATGCCAACCATGTGCTTGGGACGATTTTCCAAACATTTGCTGCTTTCCTCAATAACTTGTTTTGTATCTGTCATCTGTGAATGTATGATGAGAATATCTGTATTTGTAAAGCCAGTTAATAATTTTATTTTATCCACATGTGGTCCTCATAAGAGCCCGTGAGCTGGCTAGGGCAGGTATTTTTCAATCCACAGATGAGGAGGCTGTGGCCCAGATAGTTTAAATGTCTCACCCAGGATCACTCAGCTAATTCAGTTTAGAGCCAGGACTCTAACCAGGCTCTATTATGAGGATCGAATGAGATCATGGCTTTGGAACCATTTTGAAAGTATAAAATGGTATGCAAATGTGAGATGGCTGTTATTATTAGTTATGCTTACTGACCACCTAGCCTCTTTTTTTTTTTTTTTCCGGGTTTCTGTTTGCAGTCTGTGCCCCTTTCGGGTGAGAATTCTATGCCTTGGCTGCCTTTTAGGCTCCCAAATGATCTTTTCAGCTTCAAGGGGTCCTTTCCTACTAATGGCATTCAGGATAAGGTTGCCTTCCTTTTCAGTTCCAAAAGGGGTTCCTTGCTCGTTTGTCCTCCCATGGGACTCCTCTCTCCTATTGTTGTCCTCTAGGAGCACCCATTACATCTTCCTTGAGGTGTGTACACCAGGCAAAACTAGCCACTGTCAGTCAGCATCTTGCCTTAGCCACAGGAAAGTAGTGCATTTTGTTCCTTTCACGATGACAACCTTCACTGGTCAGCCTTCCTAGTCACACTAATAAATAAGATTTGTGTTTTAAGGAGCTAGTTTTCAATAAGCCACAGTCAGTGTCTTTCCTATGTGGGAACGTATAGCAAGAGCTCTGTAATAATAGGATGTCGGAGCTGGAAATCATCTTAAAGAGATCGTCTGGTGATTCTAGTCCAACTTGAATGACATTTTATAGTTAAGGGAACATCAGACTAAAGCCAGGACTCATTCATTCTCTCCTCCCTCAAGGCAGGGAGATGGGTTTGTAGTGTTTTAAGGAAAGGCTCCTGGGACATTCATGTTAATATCGTGGAGAATGTTTATTTTACATTAATTTGTTTTTTAAACAAGTCCTACAGCTCAGCTCAGTCCTCATTCGACAGCCCAGAGGTCAGGCTTGGTTTCACACTCAACAGTTTCTCTGTGAAGAAGGGGGGGCTGTGGCTCCTCAGGGAGGTAGTGAGAGCCCGGAGCCATGCTCTACAGACCTAGAAGATGAAAACTGAATGGAATATAACTGCTGAAATAAGGGGACATTTAATTATGTTCAAATCAGATTTGAAATAATAGAATTCTGCCAAGTGCAGATCATGCTGAAATCAATCTTTCATTCTGTAAGCATGGAATACATTATTTTTATCTTAATCACCTGCACCGAAGCTCCTGTTTTTGTATTTCTAGTTGCTCACACAGCCTTATGATACCTTCTTATCTATTTTTTTTTTCCCCTCATCGACTTCTGTTTTTCAGGACTTTCAGCCTGAAGGGGGTTCAGGGTGAAGATAAGGCAGACAGAAATAGTTTTTTAATAGAGAAAGGACAAATATGTAACCATACGTATTTGACTACATGGCAGTAACTAAGTGAACAAATCAGCCTATATGCGCGTGGGCATTTGTTTCTTAACATGACACTCGGTAACCCAGCCCACCCAGCCATTTCATCAGTGCATTTTTATGGCAAGCCATTGTTTCCTGGCAAAAGCTTCCTTAAATCCATGTTATCGATTCACATTCTATCACGTTCAAATTCTGTCTTTATCTTTCAGCAGACTAATTCTGCATACACTAGTGATTCACAGACTTTTTGAAGTTGCATAATTTGCCGTTTCCTTTCTGCCATACTGTTCGCCCCCCCCCCCCCCGTCCTTCCTGGAAGTATTTGGTGATGTAGGAGTCAAGTATTTGTGTTAGGAGTCTTGTATTCTGTAAACAAATAAAAATTGGGAGCTGAGAGCTTTCTGACATCCATTGATTGTTAGAGGTGTTCCAGGGTGTTGCCAAACCTGGACAGGGAATCACTGACCTAGAAAAACAATTGAAAGGAGTGAGCAATCCAGTAGGTTTAGAATGACTATGTAGTTGCACAGATGGCAGTGTCGTACAGTGGTGAACTGTTCACACATCCTAGGGCCAGACCCGGGTTTGAATTTTTCTCTTAAATCAGATGTAATTCATGTGTCATAATATATTCACCATTTGGCAGTACACAGTTGGATGGGTTTTACTATATTCACAAAGTTGTGCACTAATCCTTGAACATTATCATCATCCCCCAAAGAGACTCTGTATCCACCAGCAGTCACCCTCCTATCCTTTTTCCGCAGCCCATGGCAACCACTGATCTACCTTCTGTTCTTATGGATTTGCCTATTCTGGGCATCGCATGTAAAGAGGAGCCTACAATTTTTAGCATAATGCTTTCAAAGCTCATCTATATTGTAGAATGTACAAGTACTTTATTACTTTTTCTTGATGAATAATATTCCATTGCATGGACACACCACATTTGTTTTTCCGTTCATCAATTGATGGACATTTGGACTCTTTCTACCATTTGGCTATTATGTATGGTGCTGCCGTGAACATTTGCGTACAAGTTTTTGAGTGAGCACATCTTCAGTTCTTCTAGATCACATGCTAACTCTACATTTAATCATCGGAAGAATTGCCAGACTGTTTCCTAAAGCAGCTGCACCATTTTACATTTCCACCAGCAATGTCTGAATGTTCCAATATTTCCAAATCCTGGCTGACAGTTGCTATTTTTTTTAAATTATAGTCATCCTGGTGGGTAAGAAGTAGTAATGTAGGCATCGCAATGAGTATGAAGTGGTGTTTCAGTGTGGTTTTGATTTGCATTTCCCTAATGGCTTATGATGTTGAGTATCTTTTCATATGTTTACTAATCATTTATTTGTAAATCATCTTTGGAGAAATGTCTATTCAGTTCCTGTGTCCATTTTCTTGGTCTTTTTATCATTGAGTTTTAAGAGTTCTGTTTATTTCTAGATCCTGGACTCCATCACATCTACCACCTGCAAGTATTTTTTCCCATTCTGTGAGGTGTCCTTTCACTTTCTTGATGGTTTGAAACACAGAAGTTTTAAATTTTGAAGTCCAGTTTATCTATCTTTCTTTGGTTGCTTGTACATTTGGTATCATGTAAGAAACCCTTGCTTAATTTAAGTTCACAAATATTTACACCTACGTTTCCTTCCAAGAGTTTTATAGCTTCTACACTTTCATTTAGGTTGTTGATTTATTTTGAATTCATGTTTTATATGGTGTGAGGTAGGGCTCTAACTTTATCCTCTACCATGTGGATATGGAATTGTCCCAATACCATTTGTTGAAAACATTATTCTTTCCCCACTGAGTGGACTTGGAATCCTTGTCAAAAGTCGCTTGCCCATAAATATAGGAGGATATCAGTTTATTTCTGGCTTCTGGGTTTTAATCGTAGTTCTGCTACTTGCAAATAAGCATGGTCTGGGACACAATACTTTTTTTTGATAATAATACTACGTACCTTTTAGAGGATTGGTGTGAAAATTAAAGGAGATGATACATGTAAGGGGTATTATTTAGTGTCTGACACATAGTAATGCCAGATAAATTTTAAGGTGAAAGGTGTTTAGATAATCAGGAAGGTAGTGAAAACAGGACATAGCTGAAACGATGCTGAAATATTAGGAGTGACCAGAACAAGGTGGCCTTATAAATGAGAGAGGAGATGAACAGTTGTTTGAAGAAGTTGAAAAAAAAATACTCAGTTCCCTAGTCTAAGCAAAAGCAATTGCGATATGATGATAAAACAATACAAACAATATAGAAAAATTACTTACCATAAGCAACAAATCGTAACCATCTTCTATTCTTTGTAGAGCTGAAATTCATTAAGGTGGGTTATTTTAGAGCACTAGTATTTGACATTTATCTGTTAAGCACTCTTTTTTTTCTTGCATTAAACATTTTTTTTTTTTTACTTTTTATTTGAGAGTGAGCATGAGGAGGGGAGCAGGAAGAGGGAGAGGGAGGGAGAGAGAGAATCCCAAGTAGGCTCCTCACTGTCAGCATAGAGCCCGAAGCAGGACTCGAACCCACGAACAGTGAGATCATGACCAGAGCTGAAATCGAGAGTCAGTCACACAACCAACTGAACCACCCAGGTGCCCCTGTCAAGGAATCTCTTGAGAACATTTTGAATGCTGTGGACAAGCCTCTCCCTGTGAGAATGCCTATATGACAAACACACAACATCCTTCAAACAGTTCTAGGAGGTTCAGAAATCCCTGGTTAAAAATTCTATTTTGAGGCGCCTAGGTGGCTCAGTCGGTTGAGCGTCTGACTTTGGCTCAGGTCATGATCTCATGGTTCGTGGGTTCGAGCCCTGTGCTGGGCTCTGTGCTGACAGCTGGCTCAGAGCCTGGAGCCTGCTTCGGATTCTGTGTCTCCCTCTCTCTCTGCCCCTCCTCTGCTCATGCTGACTCTCTCAGAAATAAATAAAACATTTAAAAAATTCTATTTTGATCTTATTCAAGGCAATGCTGACCCATAGCATACTTTCCCAAGCTTAAATTCATAGTCAGGTTCAAGTGTCACACTTACTCAGGAACAATATTTATGGTTTCAGGGAAGTTCGAAGAGCTTTTCCGCTTGTATGGGAGGGTACTTAGAAGAGTACCACAAGTACTCGAATTGTTTTTGTATAGGTTTGAATGCATAGACATTTTCCAGCAATGCTTCTGATCAACTGTCATTTAAAAAAATATTTTATTTTATTTTATTTTTTACATTTATTTATTTTTGAGAGACAGAGTAAGACAGAGCGTGAGCAGGGGAAGGGCAGAGGGAGAGAGAGAGAGAGAGAGAGAGACAGAATCCGAAACAGGCTCCAGGCTCTGCACAAGCATTCAGCACAGAGCCTGACACAGGGCTCGAACCCACGAACCGTGAGATCATGACCTGAGCCGAAGTCGGATGCTCAACCAACTGAGCCACTCAGGTGCCCCTAAAAAAATATTTTAATGTTTATTTATTTTTGAGAGAGACACACACACAGCTTGAGTGGAGGAGGGACAGAGAGAGAGGGAGACACAGAATCCGAAGCAAGCTCCAGGCTCTGAGCTGTCAGCACAGAACTCAACTCAAGCCTCGAACTCATGAACTGTGAGATCATGACCTGAGCTAAAGTTGGAGGGAGGCCTTACTCCATTCTCCCATGTAGCTTTCAGCACAGATGTTGAAGAATGCAGACATGCATTCTGGAAGTGATAGTAAGAGAAATGCAGTGTGAAGTAGAGTTGGGCCTAGAAGAAAAAGATATGATTCTGGAGGGAACTTGGAATGAGAGGCAGGTTCATAGAAACTGAGGGGGACACAGAGAGACAAAAATAGAAGAGGAAACATGCTGTTTAGAAACCCTCTTGTAAATAGTCAAGATAAACTTCAGTAAAGGAGCTGGGATGATTGAAATAAAGGTGTAGGGGAAAGAGCAGGTGCTGGCATTAGACTGACCCAGTGCTCTGGTTATGTATAATTCCTGGTTGATTGACTTAACAACGCTGAGCTCCAGTTTCCTAACTATAATAGAGGCATGATAGTACCTCCCTCAAGGATTCGCTTTTTTTCTCAGCTTTATTATTTTGAGAGAGAGAGGGAGAGCGAGCAAGCAGAGGGAGGGAGGGGAAGGAGAGAAAGAGAACCCCAAGCAGGCACCGCACACAGTGGGGAGTCTGACGTGGGGCTCCATCTCAAACCATGAGATCATGACCTGAGCCAAAATCAAGAGTCAGACGTTTAACCAGCTGAGCCGCCCAGATGCCCCTCCTCACAGGCTTCTTGATAGAATTTAATGGAATGATGTGTGTAAAGTGCTTAACAGTACTCAGCATACAGAAAGTGCTCAATAAAAGCTTGGTCCCTTCTTCCAACTTGTACTTTAAGGGATCCTTCATTTAACAATTAATGAATACCTAGTATGTATGAGGCACCATGCTATGAATAAAATTTGAAATAGTTGATGCCCTCAAGGAGCAGGGAGAGTTAGCTGGAGACAGATATGTAAATGAAGTAAAACAGAATGTTCTAGAAGCCACCAGTGGTTGTGGTGATAACCATGTCATTATCATTTACATGATAACCATGTAAATGAGAAGACTCCTAGGTTTCTAGGCTTGGATAGTGATATTCATCAGATAGGGAAAATTGGAAGAAGAGAAGGTATTTTGGGGTTTTTTCCGGCGGTGGGGGGAGAATAACAAGCAATATCATGTTGAATTTGAGCAGTGGAGCTATCAAAGGCAGTGTTCTCACCTGGAACAAAAGTTGGAATCCATCATCTCTAACTAAAGTCTCTTCAAATTTTAAGGTTCTGTGATATATGCACATTGTACTTGGTTTAATTTTTCATCTATATAGGTGAAAGGTGATAGATAATATAAGCTATATATTGCCAGTCAACAATTTTGAGGCACTTGTAAATTATGAAATAAGAATACCGCACATCTTGTGTTTTTAAGAAAGTGGTTATCCAAACATCTGAACTTAACAGACCAACTGAGAGTGGCTGTTTTACAAAAAGACTCTACTTCTATAGCCCAGTTTCCTATGGATTTTCTTTAAATAGCTAGTTAGGTTCATGCACTTAAAAGGTTTGATTTAGAAACAGCTTTCAGGGATGCATTTACTGTACTTATTTCACATGGTTTAATTGTACTCAGCATTTAAGTATCCCATGAGAAGAAGGCTAGGCAGAGGTCACTGACTGACAGAATCTGAACAAATATCAGTGGCAGAATCAAAATTTTCCAGCCCTGGCAAGGGTCTCCAGGGCTAGTGAGATGATGAAGAAAAGTTATTCAAAAGCAAAAGATGTTTTTCTCTTTTCTATAAATAGGATTAACATTTCCTGTCAATAAGATAGATTTGTCCTTACTTAAGGCTAGCTTAGAACATTCTTGTGTGTTGGTTTTAATTAACGGAAGACCCGTGGCAATATCTGTATGTTCAGCTCAGAAATATCTGTGGGAGAAGAAATAGGCTGACTAACAGATTCGTTTTGTGTAAATTGGGTGACTTCTTTTACTCTCTGATGCACGTACCAAAATGAAGGCTACTAGATCTGAAAATTTCTGGCTCCTCACTTTGCTAATTTATATCTGGATGTTGATTTGCATCTTGTTACATTTTAAGACACGTGGGGTGGTGAGCTCCATAGTAGGCTTGTGCTAATTCAGTGGGTGTCTGATAGTAAAATCCAGCTGAAACCACAAGGTCATATGTTGTCATTATTGATCAGCAACTATTGCTGAGTAAGTTGAATAGTTGAAATGATTTCTCATTGAGCTTGATGAGATGAAAGGTTTTCTGGAGGGAAGGGAAGGAAGTGGATACTAGCATCATTTGTCTCTAGTAGCTCAGTTTAGAAATGGGATAGGACAGGAATTTCCATGAGTGGTAACAGGAAGTAATTAAAGCTCACACTCAGAAGAACGTATTATTCTGCACCGAGAAGTACATTATTCTGCAGCTCACTCTTGGTTTTTACACAGGCTCTCAGAATGGAGTAATTTCAAGAGCCAGAGACTTAGCTTGAAATATGGCCTGATTTGCCTTCCACTGGACGTGAAATACATGCGGCCCGTATATTTTACCTTGAAGTAAAATACAGACCAATATTGGAGAGTGAAGATTGAGAATTTTGCACAGCCTTAGGCTCATCATAGTCCAGGACAAGAGACGGCAGTGGATAATATGTGACTGGCATGGGCCAGTATTGTGAGTTGGACTAGTAATGTCGACCAGTAAACCAGGACTCAGAGGTGATCACTCGGTTCTCTTTATTAGTGCAGGAAAATAAACTCAAGCATTTGTCAACCACAGGGTGTGAAGGGGAGAAAGGCTTTTTGATTAACGCCCAGATCGATTGCTTTGCTATTGCTCCAGCATCGCTGGGGAATCTAAGACGTAAAGCCTCCATTGGTTAGTGTATAAATAGGCTGCTTTGACTCTTGCTTTGTATTCCTTGCAGGTGAAAGCCCAGCCTCTGCGGTTCTTAATGCCCCAGCAGGATTATTTTCACTAAAGATGGAAACACTGGAGTCTGAATTGACCTGTCCAATCTGCCTAGAGTTGTTTGAAGACCCCCTTCTGCTCCCTTGTGCCCATAGCCTCTGCTTCAGCTGTGCTCATCGAATCTTGGTCTCGAGCTGCAGCTCTGGTGAATCCATTGAACCCATTACCGCTTTCCAGTGTCCGACGTGCAGGTATGTTATCTCGCTGAACCACCGGGGCCTGGATGGCCTCAAGAGGAATGTGACTCTGCAGAACATTATTGATCGCTTCCAGAAGGCTTCCGTCAGTGGGCCCAATTCCCCAAGTGAGAGCCGCCGAGAGAGGACTTACAGGCCCAGCACTGCCATGTCTAGTGAGCGAATTGCTTGCCAATTCTGTGAGCAGGACCCGCCAAGGGATGCAGTGAAAACATGCATCACCTGTGAGGTCTCCTACTGTGACCGTTGCCTGCGGGCCACACACCCCAACAAGAAACCTTTCACCAGCCACCGCCTGGTGGAGCCAGTACCAGACACACATCTTCGAGGGATCACCTGCCTGGACCATGAGAATGAGAAAGTGAACATGTATTGTGTATCTGATGACCAATTGATCTGTGCCTTATGCAAACTGGTGGGACGTCACCGAGACCATCAGGTCGCGTCCCTGAATGACCGATTTGAGAAACTCAAGGTAAGGGATCTGGGACATATCCCTTCTCCGACTGGGTCTCTTTACACACAGTTGTACAGTTAGCAAGCTCCCTAATAAAGCTAGGTCCATTTTTCCTAGATGACAAGTCAGTTCCCTCCAACTGTTCTCATGAGGAATAGCCTTTGCTCACTTGCAAGCTCTCACTGGAACCTGTTCCATCCGTTGTGTCAACCTCCTTGCATTCATTCACCTCCGGCCAGTTGTGGATGGGTTAGCCCCTGGCCCGCCACACCAGTAGTCCGTCCAGGGAAACAATGCCCTCTCTCCTCTGTCAGTGACATATTGCACACTACATATCTTTGTCATGATCCTTCCACCTCTTCTTTTAAGTATGTGAGCACCTGTGTGGGTGTGCTGTAATTAGCATGCGTGCTGATATGCATGTGTATGGGTATAACAACAGGCAGGTTGGGTGTGTCTCTGTAGGTGGGTGGAGGTGTCTGAGTGTATCTATATGGAGGTGAGAGATTTCTGTGGATGACAGCAGTGTATGTGTTTGCACGCTCAGTACACTAAAGCAACAAACGTTTGGCATCGGCCGCTTGCTACAAATTGCCACCAAACCTTTAACATGGGGCCAATTCTAAGCCTGCCTTAAAAATAAAAAACATGCAGACAAAAAAGGAACCTCCGTTTACCACAAAGGAGGGATAACCAAATATCAGACCTAAAAATTTAAGCCGAAGGCAATAAATATTTAATCCAGTATCAGATTTTGTGCCAGTGTTCATTTTTGTGGGTTGCAGACTGAAGCAGTTGGTTGCATTCCCTGCCTTGTAAGTTCCTAGTCTTTCATTTGCGTTCAGTGGACAGAGTATTCCGAAGTGGTTGTGCCGTATGATATTTACGTGCAAGTCTCAGTGCCTATTTTGTAAAACCTTACTACCTCACATTGATGTTAACAGTATCAGCTCTGGTCATTTGTCTTTTTTTTTTTAAATTAATATTTATTTATTTTTGAGAGAGAGAGAGAGAGAGAGAGCAAGTGGGAGAGGGGCAGAGAGAGAGGGAGATACAGAATCCAAAGCAGGCTCCAGGCTCTGAGCTGTCAGCACAGAGGCCCACTCGGGGCTCAAACTCACGAACCACAATGTCATGACCTGAGCTGAAGCTGACACGTCACCAACTGAGGCACCCAGGTGCCCCCTACTCCATGGCCAATTGTCTTATTCCCATTGCCTGCCTGCTGTGTGGTTCGACTTCTCTTAAGGAGGAGTTATTTAGCAGAATTTCCAGAAAAGTAAAACACTTAAATGACTGATAATTTACTACCCACAAATTGGGACTGCATATATAAGCCAGTTTGGAAGGAAGACCCAGATAGGATGGAAGGAGGACAAGAAGGAAGCAGAGATATTCCTCTTGCCATGCTCTGAAAAAGTCAGGGTATCTTATCTAAGAAAATGATGAAGCATGGGTACCTGGGTGGCTCAGTTGGTTGAGTCCAACTGTTGGTTTCAGCTCAGGTCATGATCTCACGGTTCATGAGTTTGAGCCCTGCTGTCAGTGCAGAGCCTGCTTGAGATACTCTCTCTGCCCCACCCTCTCTTTCTCTGTCAAAATAAATAAACTTAAAAAATAGGTACAAATTTTATGAAGTTGGTGAAAGTAGCAATACTCAGAACAGGATATCTTTTCCCTTCTGTAATTTGTTGCAGGTAATATGGAGAGTAGTCACTTTGGTTTCTGCCGTTTTAAATTTTGATTTCTATCTAATATTTACAAATTTGTACAAAGCTCAGTGTTTGTTGATTTCACTCAGTGAGAATGATATTCTCATTCCTATCAACTGCAGAGAGGAATAATCTCATTTACTTCAGTTCTTAGAATCCTAAGATGCTAGGCCTTGCTCTTGGTCTAGTTGAAGCCTTCCAATTTAATGTGGTGTACACTAAGACTTTTAAGTGATTTGGTTGAAGTCACAGAATTGGAACTGGAACTCAGCATCTAGACCCTGACTTAAGTATCCTTTCTACTATGGCCTGCTGCCTTTGTTTTGGACCTAAGTTTTGCCCATGAAATGCGATTTGAAACTTACCTTTATGCTCTGGCAATCGAACTTTTCGTGGGTCACAGATAAATGATTAACAGCATGGTTGGGGTGGGGGGAGGAAGGACATACTGTGTAAACTTACAGCCTTATAATGGCAAGAGATGGGGGTGGGGTTGCAGGAAGAGTGGGGGATATGGAGAGGATGGACCATTCTCTGCCAAATATTTGCAGGTGTTGGAACTATAATAAGGCATTGGCCTTGAGAAATACTCCAAACAGAAAAATCTGTATCCATATGTATGGTTGAGATAACAAAAGACTGGATAGAATAAGCCTGTATCTCCAGAACACCACCTTTTTGAAAACATCCGAAAACATGAAAACACTGAATGATTGATTAGATATTTGGCACCATGCAGCTACACCCTAAGTCTCCAGGCTGGGATGGAGCACAAAAGTATTTTACCAAAAAGATACTTTAGTCTGTAACTAATCAGAAATTTTTGGAGAAAGAAAGGCCAGATTTTGAATTGTTCCCCTTTAATTTTTTAAGGAAATGTGCAGAAAATTCTGATTATAAATTAAGTGGAAACTTCTTTTGCTCATGTTTGGACCAAGAGTGGAAACATATGAATCATTCCCAACCGTGTGGTTTGTTATGTTGTCTGGAACATCTTGGACTTTGGGGAGGGAGAAGTGGGGTGTGTGTGTGTGTGTGTGTGTGTGTGTGTGTGTGTGTGTGTGTTGGATGTGTGGGGAATCACTCTGGTTTGGTTTCCAAGCATAAAAGGCTATTAGTTTTCCACATTAAGCGGAGAGGAAGTCTGACTTTTAGTGTCACATATACTCACTTCTTTAGGTTCATTTTAAGTTAGAAAAGCATTTAGGATTCTCCTTGTAATCTGCTAGATTCTTCCCCAAGGAGAAAGGAGAAAGCTGGTTGTCAGAAGCTATGGGGGAGATGGTCTGGGGCATAGTCCACTGGCCCTGAGGGGAGCACAGGAGTCTTAGAGGAGAAGCAGAAGGATGATAGTATATATCTAGGGGTTTTATTTTCTGGCCAATAAGTGAATGTGTTTATTTGGGGTTTTTTTTTAATGTTTATTCATTTTTGAGAGACATAGCACAAGCTGGGGAGGGCCAGAGAGGGAGACACAGAATCTGAAGGAGGCTCCAGGCTCTGAGCTGTCAGCACAGAGCCCAATGTGGGGCTTGAACCCATGAACCATGAGATCATGACCTGAGTCAAAGTCAGATGCTTAAATGACTGAGCCACCCAGGTGCCCCAAGTTGCTCTTTATTTGTACTTTTTGGTTCTGGAGCTTCATTTTTGGCCTGCATAACTACCCTTTTTGCACTAACCTCCCCGAGTTGAATTAGTGGTCTCTAGTAGTTATTTGTTTGATAAAGAATAAACAAACTGTTACATTATAAGATGAAAAGTCAGAATAACCAGAGGCCACCCTGTTTTCTTAACATGTACTCAAAATGGATTAGAGGGTTTGGGATACTTAACTCTGGTTTATTATCCTTATTTAGCTGTCCATTCTAACTACTTGTCCTTCAGAAGGCTTCTTACTAGTGGTTCAATTAAATTCTTCAATTTCAAAGAATAATTTTGTTTGTGGCAGTTATTACAATAGTAGGGCCTATCAGAGTAATTATTTTCTCCATTACTTCTTTTCATTTACTAGGCCCAATATATAATCTCAGCTCGTGATATGTGCCCTGTATCTATAAAAATGCTTCACATATTACAGTTTTCATTGTCATGAGTTTCTCCCCTTAGAAAAGATTGATATTATTGCATTAACAAGTGTTGGCTTTATAAAAAGAGGTCAGGTTTCAATGGCTCTGTATTGATGACAGATCTCAACTGGTTATCTGAAGTCTTGTACCATTTGGTTTCTGTGCTGCCCATCTATCTTTCCCTGCTACCACTCTCAGACATGCTACCTTCATCTACCCAGACTAGTCTCCTAACAGTTTGCTAGACATAACACTCATTCTCTGGTTTAAATCTTAACATTGACTCATGCTCTTCTCTTGACCTCCTGAGGAATCCCACCTACTCTATAGTTCTCAATTGAACCCCTGCAAGGCCACTCCAACACACCCCAGTGGTACCGTACCTTCCTTGGGGCCAGGCACAATGCCTTTTATTTCCTCAGTATTCTTTCTACTGTCTTGCACACATGGTAAGTATATGCTCAAGAAATCCAAATGAATTAAATCTTTATACTGGATCTGCAGGAAGTATGTCTCTAGCTTGCTTTAGATCTCATCTTGTAAGGTGGAAATCTGTCTTGCCATTATGACTACTTTAGAAGTCTGAAGAGAATCTCCTATGCACCACTGATAATGTTCAAAGCCATAGTGTTAGCAAAAGTATGGCATGTCCTTAATTCTAAGTGCCTATTCATTTGAATTGCTGGATTTTCCAACTGCCTAACCCTATGGTGACATCTGTATAAATCAGATGCGATTATTATAATTCTCTTCGAGACTGATGTCTTCACATCTCCATGCCCACAGCCTGCCAAAAATATAGCTGATGAAAACCAGGGGGGAATAGAGGAATTTCCTGAAAGGAATAAACAAGCACATTTTCTTTTTCTCATTACATTTCCACAAATTCATTACTACAGATAATTCTTAAATGCAGTTACATTTACATATCAGGGATCTTGTTGTTATAAAATATGACCTGGCACTAGAGTAAGCTTTTTGTTATGGGAAAGTAAAACACACACACACACACACACATACACACACACACACAAAGAGGCTGAGACAGAGAGAACTAAAGATTGCTAGACAAAGAGAAGGGAGATATGAGACTTGGAGAATGTTCAAAGGAAAGCCACAACAAGAGTTAAAAGGTTGGAAAATATGATATTCTAGAATCTTATCAGAGCTGATTACTTGCCCTTCTTCCTACTCTGTCGCTCTGTCATCCACCCACCCATTCTCACTCAGCCACCGCCTTCTCCCAGTCATTTGTCTGCTCACCCACTTGACACCTACTTCTGTCTGCCAAGACAGATGCCCTCTCAACTTATCTACCAATGGGCATTTGACAGTTTCAGAACCAGCATGCCAATTCATGTAAGAGAAAGAAAGAAATATTTTTTTCTGGGTTGGGGGAGGCCTGGGTTGGGAGAGGGTGTATTTGCATACATATGTCTGTGTCACCATATAGGAGTGTGTGTATTTCTGCATGGCTGAGTGGCTGAGAATGACTCTGTTTGTATATCTACGTATATCTATAAATGTGTGTCACTGCATGTGAGGCAGAGAGAGCGTCTGTCTTAATCTTCTGTGGGCATATCTGTGGATAAGTTGGGTATGAGGGAGCCATGAGTGTAAGGCCGTGAGCATGGTCCCCTTAAGAAGGGTTATGGCCTCAGTAGAACCTATCCCGGGACTAAGGATCTCCCTGATAAATGAGCCATATCATAAGACCTCATGATAAGAAAAATCTTCAGTGAGGCCAGGTTGGGTTACCATAAGTGAGGGAACAGAAAAGTTGTTCTTCAATTTCACTCACTTAGGTACTGAACCACTGTAGTGAAATGTAAAATGAGCAGAGCATTCGAGTCCAGATTTGCACTCTCTTAAAATATGGTGGTGGACATGTATGTATGGGGGTGAGGGTAATATCTGTCATGGCGTTTCTAAACTAGCTAAACTAGCCTTCAACTCACGATCATACAGTCATTCTTGCTTGTAGCTCTGGCTTCTCTGTGGTCTCTTAATTGTCCAAGACTCGCTCACCATTACTTATACTGTGTATCAAATCTCTATGTGTTCTGTGTGTGGCTGGGGTTGGGGGCGGCAGATAAAAATGCATTTATTCCATCTCTACTCTGTCTGCTGACACTCATCTGAATTCCTGTTCTTTTCCCTCTAATAATTGTATTGATTATCTGGCTCTGTTCTCCTAGAGCATTACTGTGTTGGAAGATGTTTTCTATTGTTTTTTTTTTTTTATAGGTTTGAGAGCAAGCTTAGCAAGTGGATACCCCTATTATCTGTGCTGTTATCTCTCTGGGTTTTTTTTTTTTTTTCGTTTCTTTTGTCCCAAGTCTTCCCCCCTAACATCTGCAAGGAGCTAACAATCACCAGTCTGAGCACAATTTACAAAATGTTGACTCAAAGATCGATTCCCGGGAGGATGAAAATCCTGTCTATTCTTATGGGGCAAAGGAACATATTACAGAAATATAAAATAGGTGAGGAAAGAATTATTAAACCCAAAGAAGTGAATTTGAAAGGGAAAAATGTGATACTGAAATGCAAGTTCTTGAGGGGTTGATGTAATGAGGTAATGTCTTGTTCTTTATCTCCCCTGAAGACAGACCAGATAATAACTTAAACTGTAGCACCAGGGATCGAAGCCAGAGATTCATTCATTCATTTAACAAACAATTCATGGACACTCATTTTGTTTACTGAACACTTACACTGTTCAAGTCATTGTGGTCGGAGTTGGGGACACAGGAAAGGAGGCACAGTCCCTGCCCTGGGGAGCTTTGAACTTAGTAAGAGAGACAGAGAAGTACATCAGAAATTACAAGGCAGCATGGTTAAGTGCCATGACATGAAGCACAGAGGAAGAATAAGGGAAAGGAAGTCCTTGAGCTCAAAACAGGGAACCAGAAATGAGTTTGTTCAGAGAAGAGGGTCAGACTGGAGAGAGACTGAAGGGCAAATTGACAGGATTGGCAAATGACTGTATGGTTACAGAGGATGGAGAGCAAGAAGCAAAAAATGATTTTGGAGTATGAGATGTCTTGAAGAACAGTGGATCGGGGATAGAAATGGGGACATTAGGGAGGGGCTGGCAGTTTGGGTGGGATGATTTAACCTCAGATTTGAGTTTGATACAATCGTGGGTCATCCAACGTGTGTTCGCTCCTCCAACATTTCCTGAACACCTATTAGATGCCAAGAATCAGAAGGGATGTTGAGGTTACAGTGATAAAGACAGCACAGACCCAACCCTGGTGGAGCCTTCAGCTTACTGTGGGGCGACAGAGAGTTAAGGACACAGTTACAAGATAGTGTGGTAAGTTCTGTGACCGTGGAAGCACAAGGGATTGAGAGAGAACACAGGAGGGACATCAAAAGAGACTTTGAGTGGGGGGGTTGGATGCCCAGTTGGGGTCAGGGATGGAGTAAGGAGCCCCTGCTCCAGCAGAGAGAAAACATTTGCTCAGATATCTGGAGGAGAGAAAGCACGGGGTACTCTCAGAACTGAAAGGGCAAGTGTTCTAGAAGGAGTTGAAATTCCAGCCTGTGTGGTGGCTGAAAGATCAGGGCTAGAGACATTAGATTGAATGCTTTTAGCATGGAGGTAGAGGCTTACAGTGGTGAGCTGAGTGAGGGCCCAGGACTGAACCTTGCAGCACACTCAAGGTCTAGAAGGTAGATCTGAAGGAAGACCAGGTGAAGGAGGAAGAGGAGGATGTGCGTGACAGGGAGGAACTGAAGAAGAACAGCTCAAGTAGAATACAATATTGAGGAAGGACTCCGGGAAAGCAGAGTTGGCTTTGGCTCACTGTTCCGTTATCAAAATAAACACTGGATTTAGGTTTTTAGTACAGATTTTCTTTTAGAGGGTTTAAATAACAATGTATGCATTTATGCTAGAGATTTAACCATGCTGTGCACCTGAAGAGAGGGGGGAAGGAAAAAAAAATGCAAGATTGGGCATGTAACACTCCTGATAAGAGCCCTATGGGAGGCATGGGTCTTTGCTGAATGATTTCAGAACATTCTAGAAAGAAGAGGGATGGCCACCTAGTTTGCCTGGCTTGAGGACCAATCTGGTAATTCTCTAACAAATCTCAAGTGGAGTAAACCTCGCACATCCAGTATATCACCTGTATCTCATTCTGGGACATAGCCTCATGCTTGTATAACAGCAAATACATGCTTGGGGAAGGAAGACACTCCGGCATAAGGGTGTGGGCTTCAGTTGGTGGACCAGATGGTGTGTTTTGCTGTTGAAAGGCCATATGTAATTGATACATAAAGTGACAGACTGAAGCGAAAGCAAAGTAAGTATTTTAAGACAAGCAGTTAAAAAAAGAAAGCAGAATGTGACCCCAAAACTGTGCTAAGATTTTTGGCTACTGGCTGTTGGAATAGCTGAGAACATCAGTGAGTAGACAGGATGTCAGAAAAAGAGCATGTCGATAAATAGTAATGGGGTCACTGGCTCAGATCATTTTTTTAAAAGTTTTATTTATTTCTGAGAGAGAGAGAAGCAGCATGAGCAGGGGAGGGTTAGAGAGAGAGGGAGACAAAGAATCCGAAGCAGGCTCCAGGCTCCGAGCTAGCCGTCAGCACAGAGCCCAATGCGGGGCTCAAACCCACGAACTGTGAGATCATGACCTGAGCCGAAGTCAGATGCTTAACCAACTGAGCCACCCAGGCGCTCCTCAGATCATTTTTAAAGATGACGTTGTCTTCTGCAGATTGGGGAAGGTTCTGGTTTAGGGTACATCGGCCTTTCTTCCTTTCCCTCCTCCCCCTGCCTCTCCCAAAGTTCAATGCCCACATCAAAACAGTTGGGATCTTGTGTAGATTTAAATAATGTTCCCCTGGTACCTTTTAGAAAGCCAAAGACTGTACAGGCATTTGGTGGCAATACTACATGTTTAAATAGAATAAACAGAAAGGCATCACCCCCTTTTTAAGCTTCGAGACTCGCTGTGGCAGGTAGGTGTGTGTAAGTGTGCTCATGTGTGCCTCCACAGAGCATGACAGGTGGTGATTTTGGTCGAGAGTGTGTGCCATCCGGAGAGTCTCTGGCTTTGAAGGAAGAGGTGGTGTTTTGCCATGTAGCTTGGTTTCTTGAGGGAACCAATGGGAAAGTTATTTGAAACCACCTGTGTCTAGAGAAATGAAAAAAAAAAAAAAAAAAACTCCTAGCAATTATCTGAGAGGGTTAAAGAAGCCATTTCTTTTTATGGGATGCTGTCTGGAAGAATAGCCTGGGCCTGGTTTCTCAGAGTTGGCAAACATTTTCCTCTTTGTGAAGGGTATAACAGAACACAAAGAGGTCAAGTGTATGTGATACAAATGAAGTGGAAGTTGGATGAAAATGGAATCGGTATTGACCACCAGTTTAGCTCGCTTGGGCCTTTTAAAATGTCAGTTATGCAAATCAGCCAAATATTCCCCTCACATTGTGCCGTTTAGACGCATGTACAATTTTGTGAAGGCTGTAATGATGGAGTCATCAGGAGGTGAAGGGGGTTTCATAGTGCAAATGGCTTCTCTAACCCTCACACAGGGGAAGTACAGAAGGACCCAGAGGTAACCTCCTGCAGCAGGAAATGGGAGCTTCATCCTGCTGCCTTGCCAACCTCCTGTCTTCATTTCCTCCCAGCAGATATCTCCATTCCAATCTCCCCTGCCACTTTGGCTCTCTCTTTGTCATCATTCAACTGTTCTAGAAAGCTGCACTAAACTGGGCCTGAACACAGGGAGCCCGGCCCAGTGATTAACTGGATGGCACAAGAGAAGAGCCAAACAAACCAATTTTTAACAGCCAAACCACTACAACATAACCACGAAGAGTCATGTTTAGTTTTACATGTAGAGACTGTATAATCATGCACATACACACACACACACACACACAGAGGCACATGCAAGCCCACACAGGCACGTACATACGTGTATTCTCTTGGTCTGCCCCGCCAGAGGATAGGCAAGATAATTGCTTGGCCAAATCAACAAAATCACTCAAGCCTAGAGTGGTCCAGAATTTCTAGTTCTAAGTGATTCGTCAGTGCGAGGCATGATAAGGAAGGGTGAAGAAATAGACTGTATAAGTGTATCAATTCTCTGCTTCCCTTTGCATATGTTCATTATTGAGAATCAATTCCAGTTTGAGAGGAGGCTTTAATTCCTTGTAAATGAATAGGAAGTGAGTAAGTAAATGTTCGGGGTTTTCCTCAAATTATGTCTCGTAATGTAAGAAAACAGTGGCAAAAAGCCATCAACAGATGGTGTTTTCATTAGCCAGAGATTTATTTTTTCAAAGCGTTTTCATATTAATGAAGTAAGGTGGAAATTAGAGTCATCTTGTCAGTTCTAGTTCTGTGTTGTTAAAATGTGCTGGTGTTCTACAAATTGCTAGGAGGCCAGAGCAAAATAACCATTTGCCATAATTTTGTGATGGTAACCCAAGGTCCATAGTCTAACCAGACCCCAAATTATGTGTTCAACCCTAATTTTTGTTTTCAGTGGCTTTACAGAAACTGTGAGTCTTCATTCTGGGCCATAAATGAGGAACACACAGATCTTAGCCCTGCTCTGCATTATGAATTATTAATAGGATGTTTGTTTCATGAAAAGCGTTGCAACAGGTTGCATGTACTTGTTAGAAAACATTTTCCCCATGGAATCCTAAGTTTGAATGGAAATGCAATACAGTTTGAAACACGGCTTCTAATACTGTGTCTGCTCTTAGTTCATCAATCTACATTACGTTTACCTAATATGTCAGTCTAGTTGATGGTGATACATGGGATTTCCATCGATCTAGGAATCGGGACCACTGTGCTAGTGGAAGTCATAAACTGATTGAGCCCGTTACCAATGCCCACTCTCTAAACTAAGCTGGACCCTTATATCAAACCAGAGCTCTATCTTATTCAGGTCCCAGCCAAATTTTTGAAGAGGAGCACAGACTGGCAGCCTCCACATAGTCACTACTGATGTACTCCCTAACTCTGTGTGTTTTGGCATTTGCTTCCAACACTCTCCTGAACTCCTTTTTCAAAGGTCACCAGTTACTTCTAATTACCATATCCAACTGCCTTTTATGAGTCCTCATATATCTTGCACTCTCTGCATATGTGACAGTGACAGATTCCTTCTTGAAACATGTTTCTCTCGATGATCCTCCCGGTTTGGCCCAGACCTGCATTACCAACTGCCCTGAATATTGTAGCATCTTCTTAACCAGAGTCCCTGCCCCTAGGCTCTCCTGTTTCAGTCTGCCCCACATATTTGTGACACGTTCTAAACGCGGCCCTGATTATGTCATTGTCTTGCTCAAAAGCCTTTGGGAAGTCCCTACTGCTAAAGAATGAAAGGAGGTACAGACTCCTCACCTAGGCATTCAAGACCTTGAAAACAGCACCTCCACCTCCATTTCCAACCTTGTCCCCCACTACTCTCTTGTACCCCCTCTTCTAGCCCAAGTCAACTTCTCTTCCCTGAATATGTCTTTATACTTTATTCCCTTTTACTCATGTTATTCCTCGTGCCTGGAACACCCTGTCCGCCTCCATCTCTGTTACAATCTTGCTTATCCTTCAAGATCCACCTTAATGTCACCTCCTCTTTCTCTTTGAATTTACTGCACCTTCAACAGAGTAGGTACTCATTACCTTTTGTTGTATTAAATCTCTGAACTACTGCCATTTCTTTTTTTTTTCCCTCGTGATATCTACTTAGCTTAGAGATCATGTCCAAACCAACAATTGCTGCCCTTCTTTTCTCTTCTCCATTCTCTTTGCCCTTGCTAAGGAGAAGGCCATGGATTGAGATGGTTGTGGAGTTAAAGAGGGCCAGGGGAGACACCGTGCCCAAGCCAAGAACAATGGAATAAGTGGGGAAAAATCACTTCCATGGGAATAAAGCCAAAGAAACTAAGATCTGGCAAGAGGGAAGCAAAGATTAAGTTGGTTCTCATAATCCAGTTTGAGAACAAGTGATCTCAGACCGCCCATCGTAGAAATACATATATCCATGGGAATACATCCTCTGGGATGGACTCCTGGGACAGTGCCAAGAATACTAAGGAGCCACAGCTACTTAATAGACAAGAAAGGGGCCAAGTACATGAGTCCTCTTCCCCTTCCCCCACTCCCCTTCGCTTCCCCCTACATTCCCTCATAGCGAAAACATGGACTTTGAACAACTACAAACCAAAGGAGCCATGGAGACTGCAATGAAGCGATGTACAAAACCAAGGAAAGGAATGTTAGCAGAGGAAGGGCCAAGAAAGAAGTTGGGGTATTTGGAACAGACTTTGTGGGGGTGTTGGGATGGTGAGCGAGAGAGAGAGGAGTGGATTTTGGGACTAGTCCTAGAGGAGAAGGAGCCACCAGAGCTGAAGACTTGGGAGTGGGGAGGAATATAAAAGCCCATTATCAACCAAGAGCAAAGAACACTCTGTTTTTTCCCATAAGGAATGAAAATGGGAGGGAGCTGCCTGCCCAACTGAAAATACGCTAAGAGTTCTGAGTGCTGTTGTAATTCTGTTATATTCAACAGATTTGCACGTTGCTTCTAATGCACACCTAAGAAGATCTATGTACCAGTAAGCAACGATAAACAATGGATATCCTGTCTTGATACAGCCAGGAGTTGCCATTTGAGTTCTACTATCTCCATGGGCTATTCCTTAGGGCCAAAGAAGGAGAGCTATGAGATACTATGCTTGATTTTTTTTTATAATTAAAAAATTTTTCTTGAAAATGTGTATTTTTGAGAGAGAGAGAGAGAGAGAGAGATTGTGAGTGGGGGAGGGGCAGGGAGAGAGGGAGACACAGAATCCCAAGCAGGTTCCTGGCTCTCAGCTGTCAGCACAGCACTCGACACGGGGCTCCAACTCCTGAGCCATGAGAGCATGACCTGAGCTGAAGTTGGAAGCTTAATCGACTGAGCCACCCAGGCACCCATACAAAGCTTGATTTTGATGAATCTCACACTTAATTAAAATACCATCTTTTTTTTTTTCCCCTGAAGAAACCTACTGATAAATCTAAAATGGTTTCAATAAAAAGACAAAAAAATCAAAATACTTGGAAAAAGCTGTGAGTAAGGCAAGAGACCTGGGTTCTAATCCCAGCTTTGTCGCATACTAATTATAGAGCTGTGAAGGACACGTTACCCCCATTCTGAAGCTCAGTTCTCGTGTGTAAGATGCTGACATATCTTACCTTGTGAATTATCATGGTTATTAAATGGTATATACCAAAATGCCTAGCATAGTGTCTGGCAAGTACTGATTGTTCAATAAATTACAGTTCCCTTTGTCTACTCATCTGTAAAAGAACAATACCTATTCATATGCCACTGGGTTACTATGAAGACAAAGTACTATGAAATACTTTAAAAAGCTAAAAATAGTATAGAAAACATAAGGTTGCCTTAATATCATAAATTCTACACCCATGAAGTCACAAATGTCATCTTTTTCCCAATATTGAGAGCCTGGAGCAAAAAGGTACAGTGTTATTAATTAACATCTAGAACAATGCTTGGCCCATAGCAAGTGCTCAGTGAATCTTTGAAATGTTTGTCAACTGACTAAATGATCTCCACATAATGTTGGTTCTCCAGCCCATTGAACGTTTCTTATTTTTTCCCTTCTTCCCTGTTTCCCTCTGGCTTCATACTTTGCGATGGCAGCAAACTCTGGAGATGAACCTTACCAACCTGGTTAAGCGCAACAGTGAACTAGAAAATCAAATGGCCAAACTAATACAGATCTGCCAGCAAGTTGAGGTACGTAACAGAAACATTTGCATTTCCTTCAGAGGACCTGAATCAGGTGATCATTTTGGCGGGGCGGTGGCGGGGGGGGGGGCAAGTTTTGTCAGCGTGTAGCTCAGACATTTGGAGTGAAAGGCTGAATGACAGTTCTGGGGAAGTCTCATCCCTTTAGGATGCTTGTTCCAAGAAAAGCAGCAGATAGCTATTATTTACACAAAAAATAGGTGGTAGCAATGGATTGGGGACAGAAATCCAGGGGGGTAATCCTTCCTTTCCAAGTGGCAGGCAACAGGAGAATCCAATATGAAGTGTGTTTCTTCTTTCATCAAACTGGACATCTTAGCTCCCTAAGGACATCTCTGGGGTGTCACAGGGGAAGCTGGGAACGCTGGGTCCCTGGCGTAGGGTGAGGTTCCTTCCATCCAAGATCGTGTCTGCAACAGTATTATCAGGAGAGCTCCTCCTCTTCCTAGCCTCTCCTCCCTTTGTCCCCACACGCTTCACTTGGTCCTCACTCGTCACCTTGCCACTTACTCTTGTCATCAACAAATGAGATCTGTGTTCAAGTTGTCTGTGAATTATAAAGTGTCCTACAAGTATAAGGTTTTCAAACCCTGTACCTACATGAAATCTACATCAACAGAGCAGAACTTACAAGGGGAGTCAGTCTTTTCATAAGAGGATATAATAAAAGATGTTATTTCTCTCTCTTTCTCAAGAGCACGGAACTTCAGCTGTGGCATGTGGTTTTGTGTTGATTTTGTTAAAGAGCCAATGGTAGGGCTTAAAGTCTAAACAGGGTCAGGTAAAATGTTACAGGACTCCTGGGCAGTGATAGGTTAAAAATGCTTCTAATTCTATTTACAACCTGGTAGTCTAGTTCTAATCTTACTCGTGTGACAGATAAATGTACTGGTTCAAGTTAAATCCCACCTAGGGATTTTTATTTAAGAAAGTATGAGAGTCTTCTTACAAGAAGAATCTTATAGGAGTAACCACTCCTGATTGTTTGGATTTCTTAAAGTATTGCATTTCTTAAAAACAAATTTTTTTTTTTTAATGTTGGGTGCCTGGGTAGCTCAGCCAGTTGAGCCTCCGACTCTTGACTTTGACTCAGGTCATGATCTCACAGTTCGTGGGTTTGAGCCTCATGTCAGGCTCTGAACTTACAGCACAGAGCCTGCTTGGATTTCTGTCTCCCTCTCTCTTTTCCCCTCCCCTGTTTGCTCTCTATTGCTTTCTCAAAAATTAAATAAAAATACCAAAAAAAATTTTTTTTTAATTTTTGACATTTATTTTTGAGAGACAGAGAAAGACAGAGTGTGAGCAGGGGACGGGCAGAGAGAAAGAGAGACACACACAGACTCTGAAGCAGGCTCCAGGCTCTGAGCTGTCAGCACAGAGCTTAAACTCCCAAACCATGAGATTATGATCTGAGCAGAAGTCAGATGCCTAACCGACTGAGCCACCCAGGCGCCCCTAAAGTATTGCATTTCTTAAAGTGGGGTGTACTTGGACGATGAGCATACCATGGCAACTTAATCCCTGCTGGGCACTCCCATTTGTGGAAGAGAGTGGTGCTATATGGAGGGTACATAAGATATCAGGTGCAAGATTGTGGAATGTAGTGGGAAATTTAGGGAGAAGCCCAAGGAATGGAAAGAAAGAATCCTGGAACCTAAGTTGCAAAGCTGGGTTCTTGACTTGACTCTGCCATTCACTGGTAATATGAATTTGTCTAAGTCATTTAGCCTCTCAGCTTCAGTGTCCCTACCTGTAAAATAAGAGCTTGAACTGACTACATGACCTTCGATGTGTCTTCCAGACTTCACAGGTCATGTTTCTATGAATGGTTACTTTCTTTATTCTCTTCTTTTGCTCTTTGATATCACCCTTTACAAGTGGGAGAAACACAACAGAAGGCATTTTAGAGTGCTTTTCAGCTAGTCAGAATCCCTCTGTATTCCACTCAATCAAAGCTCCTGATTATGCTGCTAGATTACAGTATGAGAAACCCACACTGGTGAAGAGACAAGGAAGCATTGTAAGCAGGAGACAAGATAAGGAATCCCTTGGCTTAGAATTTTCAATGGTTGAGGGCAGGGTAACGGCTAATAGTGAATAAAATGTGGGTAGAAATTATAATTACCACCTTCTTCATTCTCATCAAAAAGACTATTAAGTATAGTGTCTGAGTTGTAGTCAAATTAGCCAGGTAAGCAGTTTATTCGTATTGCTTATTCATCCTAAGACCTCTCTAACATCTTATCATCCCGCCCCTGGGAAGTGCATCACTCCAACCAGCCTCACCCAAGCACAACCCTGTTGTGGCCTCTCCCAGCCCGCTGCGCCCATCAAACCTCTGTATGCAGGGCCCCATGAGTAGCAAGGAGCTAGTCTCGTAAAACAATGCATCATTGTGTTAATAGAGAACAACGACTCATTCCAACCCCTCTAGGTAACAGTGATGTTTTAACAGTGCCTTTCTGAAGTCAGTGCTCTTGCTCGAGCCTTGCGGAGATGACACCAGTGCCGCCAAATATAAGCCAAGTGGGAGGGAAGAGCAGCCCCATAATGAACCAGCAGAGGAGGTGATTAAGAGGCTCCTTTAGGGATGCTTGTTAAATCCATTGCGTAGGCTGCCGTCTGCTCTGGCACGCGAAAGGTCACCTTTTACTAATATATATTTACGCACAGCATTGTGGCAGGTACAAAGGAAGGAGCCCTTGGAAGGCTTACACGCTGCACACATCCACCCTGATAGGGATATACGTGTGTGGGAAACACAGATAATGGAATCAAATGTCAACTGACAATTGGCAGAGAACCATGACATACTGCATTACATGTCAAGGGTGAGAGTGTATTTCGGGACTTGACTCCATTGGCTCTCCAGTTTAGGATCGTGTCTCTGACAGGAACCCTCCAGCATGGTTTGTGGAAGAGCATGGCTGTGCTCTATGACATCATCCCTTCTGAAAGGTTAGGGATATGCCCTAAACTTCCTCCTAATAATAGGGTGAATCCAGGGTACTCATTATACTCATTCAGCACAGAGCCTGTGCATCCAGAAGGCTTTGGAACAAGGCCTGGGATTAGAAATGCAGTTAAAGAAGGGACTTGAGACTCCATCAACGCTTGTAAACAGTTTCCAAAATGAAATAAATAGTAGGATACCTTCTGCCATGAGAACCGGACACTAAAGGGTGATTTGAGTTTTTTGCATCTTCTCGAATCCAGATTTATCTATAGGGAATGACTATATTCACAGAGCAAAGCAGGCCTTTCACGTAGGGCGGGGGTGGATGATACCAGCTAAGGCACTTCTGAGAAAACTGGAAGAGGCTATTTTCTTGCCAAACCTGTTCCCCTTCCTTATTGTCTACAAATGTTTTTGTCACAGGCTGACTTTTCATAAAGGGGCCATAAATACTGCCTCTCTCTCCTGGTTCTTTCTCCTGTTTCTCTATTCTCCTGAGAAAGTAAACAACGCTGCACTCTTCCTATTGTTACAGAAACAGAGATTAGGATCACCGCAGGTTTGTTAGCTGAATTCTTCAATCGTGCATCTTGTTCCAGTCGTGGCCCAGCTTTCAGAATTCAGGGGATAGCCAGTTGGAAAATATTTTTTATTTTGGTTGCGACTGGAGAGCCCGGGAAGGACATAGAAGCAGAGACAAGACTCCTTTAATCTGGTCAAGGGAGGGCATGCTTTGACCTTGCTCCTCTGACCACTTGATCTCTATATATAGTTCTTTGTCCTGTCTCATCAGGCATCCTTTGTTGACATTGCCAAAGGAAACCTCTGTTTAATGCATAGCCAAGGGAAAATGTATACCAACAGACGAATATTTCCTCTTGGCTTCCAGGACTCCACCGTTTTGTGAATAACAAGCATTCCTGAAAACAGCGAGGGGAAGAAAAATAGTTAACTACTTAGTAATCCATTGGTCAGCAACAAAGGGTTTCTCCAGCAAACACTGTGTACTCAGTGTGGTGGGCAATTTGGGAACTATAAAAGAAACGTATGCTATTGATGGCCTCCAGGAACTTTGGAGTCCAACTAGAGAAAACACTGTATCTCGTAAGCATCCAAACGGCATGCAGTATGGGGGTACAAATGAAGGCAAGGGTAGGCTTTCCATTTTTACTTATTTAGTCTTGTCGGCAACTTTTAGGGCACTGAGCATACGAAAGCACTTTGCTGGATATTTCGTGTGCCCCCTATCTTCCTCCCCTCTGGAACTGCTGTAGCACAATGTGTTTGTTAGTCCATCCCAGGAGCTCCATGGGCAGATTGATTTCTTTCTGGCGCTTCTCAAGCCTTTTCAAGGAGCGGGGACGGGGGGGCTTCCCTTAGTCGGGGGAATTTCAGCTTTCTGTCTTGCCCCCAGCTCTTAGCTTCAGTAGCTTTCAAAAGTCTTACTGTGGGTGGCTCGGTGTTCTCCCTTTTGGTCATACTGCTCACTGGAAGGGCGTTTGGTCTGGGAAGGGCAAGAATCGATGCCTGACTGCTTCTCCAAGCGTAAAAACGGATGGGTTTTTTTCCCCCCAGTAATTGATTTTTAAGAACCCCACTTCTGTGGATGATTTCAGTAGATGGTCCTTCAGTGTTTTAGAGTGGTCGAGCTAGAAGAGAGAATCAAATCTAAATCATTAAAGCACAAATCTGTTTGTTGGAAGAGTCTTCTCCAAGCCCTCAAGCCATGATAAAATGAAGCAGTGAGTAGAGTGAAGTAGGTGTAATCAGGGGAAATTCCGTAGAGAAAATGCATTTTAGAGAAAAAGGTTTAAGGAGGAAGAATAAAGTACTCCCTCTGCTGAGACAGAGAGCATATCATATGGGCAAAATGGTCAGTTAGGCCCTGGGTAGATAGAGATAAATAGGAAATGGTCCCTGCCCTCAACTCAGGGAACTTACCTGGCAGGTAAAATGTCAAATACGGTGTCAAGTGATAATTATTGTAATGAAGGCGAAGTGCAAGACGACAAGCTAGCCTAGAGAAAGAAACACACTGGAGTTCTCTTGAAATAGGAGGAGAATTTTGCCAACAAAAATGAGGTAAGTTAGTGAGGGGGACCACAGGTAAGAACACAGAAGGGTAAAGAGCACAGAGATGTGCAGGGCACCACCAGAAGTTTGCAACGTGAGAACCATTGTAAGAGGTGAGTGTGGAGAAGTAGCTAGGGCCTAGATAGTGAAGGGCCTTGTAGGCCATGCATAGGTACTTGGACTTTATCCTGAAGATTCTGGAGAGCTGTGGAAGGATTTGAAGTAGGTGAAAAACTGGATAAGGCCAGCTCTTCAGGATTGCTCTGGCTGTAGTATAGCGGCTAGAGCAAGGGTCAAGGGTCAAAAGTGAAGGCAAAGAGACCAACCAGTTAGGTGGCTTTTACTGATATAGGGAGAGACAAAGGCCTAACGTAAAGCAGTGGTAGTAGGGTTAAGGAGGAGGGGATACACTTGAATCATTTGTGGGAGGTAGAATCAATATTACTTGGTGATCAGTTAGATGCAGTGGGTGAAGGGGTGAGAGAATAGTTGGATGATCCCCAGGTTTCTGGCTTGGGTTGCTGAATGGATGTGTTGCCTTTTAACTAAGTTAGGGAGTACAGATGGATTTCTTTTTCGTTACTGAAAAAAAATTTTTTAACATTTTTTTATTTTTAAGAGACAGAGCATGAGTAGGGGAGGGGCAGAGAGAGAGGGAGACACAGAATCCAAAGCAGGCCCCAGGTTCTGAGCTGTCAGCAGGGGGCCCGATGTAGGGCTCTAACTCACAAGGACCAGACCATGAGATCATGACCTGAGCCGAAGTTGGATGTTTAACCGACTGAGCCACCCAGATGCCCGTCTTTTTTAAAGGTTTGTTTTTAAGTAATCTCCATACCCAACACGAGGCTCAAACCCACAACCCCAAAATCAAGAGTCTCACACTCGACCAACTGAGCCAGCCAGGCACCTCCAGATGAAGTTCTTTTTAGACATGAGAGGTTTATCGTGCAGTGAATCAGAGAGGAAGGTAAGTCAGCAGGCAGCTGGCTTGCTTGATCTGGAGGTCAGGAGAGAGGTCTGGGAAAGAGTGCGGACCCTTTTATGAGATTACAGAGGGATGGTGTGCCTTTAAAAATTTAAATATCAGAAGGAACGATTCATTTGTGGAGATAATCAACATTTCAGAAATTGCCTTCATAACGGCTATACTAAGTGAGTTCCTAAATTCCAAGTAAGCACTTTATGTATAACTCATTTCATCCTTTCAAAAAAAAATTTTTATGTTAATTTATTTTTGAGAGAGCGAGAGAGCAGGGGAGAGGCAGAGAGAGAGGGAGATACAGAATCTGAAGCAGGCTCCAGGCTCCCAGCTGTCAGCACAGAGCCTGATGTGGGGCTCAAACTCACGAGCCATGCGACCATGACGTGAACTGAAGTTGGCCGCCCAACTGACTGAGCCACCCAGGCGCCCCTATTAACTCATTTTGTCCTTACAACAAATCTATTAGGTAAGCACTATTATTACTCCTGCTTTACAGATAAAACATTGAGACATGGAGGGATTGAAGTGATTTGCCAAGGTCATGCTGCTAGTCGGTAACAGAGTCCAGGTTCTTCAGCCCCAGAGCCTGTGCCCCAACCACCCCATCATGCTTCCTTTGGCAAAGCCAAGGTACACACCACTTGGATGCCACTCGTCCATCACCAGTGGTTCCTGTCTCATGGTGAGGATGATTTGGAGTGAGTAAGGAGTATGAGAAAGGGACGGGAGTGCTGGGGGAGAGCAAAAGAGAAACAAACAACAGGAGGGAGGAGAAACACCGGGAAAACAGAGGACCAAAACCGCAAAGGACCGGAGCCCTTCAGGGCGTGGAAGGTTTGATAGAGTCCATTGGAGTAGTCCCACCATACAAAAAGATCTCATTAGTGACCTTAGAGAGCGAAGGTTCAGTGTACAGATGAGGATGGAAGACAGATTCAGAGAGGTCAAGGAGAAAGTTAAGTTGTAAGGAAATGCAGACCACCGGAAGTTTGATGGTGAAGGGGAATGGAGAAATCGAGTGGTAGTTATTCACCTTTTGAAGTACAGAATGATCAGACTCACAGATACACATAGAAACTCTAGCTGTTTATTCCATAACTGGGTAGCTAGTAATAGGAGTCAGTAGGTCCACTCTTTTCCCTTCCTCACTTGGCTTCCAGCCACCTTTCCAACCCAGGGCCCAGTTGCCCAGCTCCAAAGCCTCCGTGTCTACAATTCCATCTTCCTAGAAATGGTATGTAGGTTCTGGGATGCAGTGTGCTGTGGTAGCTTTGGAGCTGGGCAGACAGGAGTCGTGCTAGCTGGTGTAACCTTGAACATAGAATGGCTCTGAGCCTCGGTTTCATCATCTGTAAAACTCAGATTAATCGCCCCTTGAAGGGAAAGGTAGTCTACACAAAGCACTTGCTACCGGTCCTGGGATAGTCAAGAGCCAATGAGTGGCGGTAGTGGTTGTTGTTGTAGTGATAGGAGTAGGAGTAATAGTGGGAGCAGTTGTTAGTAGTAGTAGTAGTACTTAGTAATATTTCAGGGCACCACGCCTTTATCACAGATGCCTGTCCCTGACCTCAGGACTTCTAGAGGTAGTTATCTTTATTTCCGAGGGCGGGGAGGACAGTGATTTCCAAATGCTTACAATCAATTTCAAATATCACATGCGTGAACTAGAACTTTCACTGTGGCACTGAAAATCTTGGGAATCTCAGCTGAATGACCCCATTCAATACCCCGTCAACAACTCTGCGAAGGCGGTACACTGAAACGGGTTCTTGTGCTCAATAAGCTGCTCGTTTTCAGTTCCTGAATTAAATTTTCTCTTGTGGGGAAAAAGTTCACTGCCCTTCTGCAAGAAAATCTAAGGGAGTCTTTAAGTTGATACTTCAGTAAACTTGCCTGTTATCCCGCCCAAATTCCTCTTGATTACTGCCACTAAGCAAAGGTGAAGGAGGAGGAGAGGGAGGGGGAGGACGAGGAGGAAAAGAAAAGTTTCAGGAAGGGACGCATACTTTCATTTCTAGTGATTTTAAAGAGAGAGAGTTCTTTGGGATGTTTTGAATGTGTATGAGTCAAAATGTTCTGTATTTTTGTGAGAGCCGACTTAATAGCTCCTGAGGAAGATGTGGGCTACCAGCACCTGGTGAGAACAAAATGGCTATTTTGAAACCAATGTGGAATTGGCGAAAATGGTTTTCACAGACATGGGAAAGAAGTGCATAGCGACCTGGTCGGTCTATTCATTTATACCACTGAAACGATTAATTCAGAGTATTACATTCAATCCTATTAAGTATATGGCAATTGACATGTAATATAGATGAAAAACCCAAATCAACTGTGGAGTCCGAAGTGTGGGCAGAGCCCATTTTGATAACTAGGAAAGCAAACGCTTTATCATTCTTCAGTCCTGTAACGTGCTCGGTTATTTTTCAAACACTTTCTGACAATTCTTGCTATATCCAATGAAATACGGAATTGGAGGACATGAACTACTGCATTTGACCACTTGCAGGGTATAGACACATGGCAAGGTTGTAAGGATGAAATGAGTTAGGATTAATCTTGGTTTTCCTCTGCCCGCCCCCGCCCCCCCCCAGCCACATTTGTAGGGCATATAACCTTTCTGGTGTAGTCATGTTCTCATAGTCACAACCGTTCCGATTGACACTCTGCACTCCCTCTCGTTCTGTGTCTACACTTTCTTTGGCACGATGAAGCTCCTATCATGGCCTCGTTTTCCCGTCTGCTACCTTCCTCTTCCAGTTCCGATTTTTCGGTGTCCAAATTCCAAGTTACTCACCAAATGACCAGAGCACCTGCCGAATTTTGGACCGCCTCCTTGCTCCACAATCTGCACAGCCCATCCAGGTTCCCCATTTTCAACGTGCCCTTGGAAAGTTGGCGGAATTCTTAAATTCAACCTAACGTCTCATCAAGCCTACCTGGTACCTCCAATCGCTCTTGCTTCAGTCCAACCAAAAAACGCAAACCAAACTAAAGACAGATGAAATCCCCTGGAAAACCAAAACAACCACCAGCACCATAATGCACACAGCCATTGAAACACCCTTTCTGCCCCTGCCTATCTAGAGAAGTCCCGCAGTGTGAGAACGGTGAGCAGGGACTGGGCGTGTGAAAGAATCCTATTCAGTCCTGTCCAATTCAACGTGCTGGGCACTGTGCTAGAAGCATTCTTGTTCCTAATCCCACTTAATGTTTGTGATGACCCCATAAGACTCTGGTGGTATTCACATTTTACAAATGACGAGTCTGAGGATGAGAGAAGTTAGATGTTTTCTTTTCCCTTCATTAAACAGCCCTGGAGGAGCAGGTGGTCTGTTTTGGAGGCTTGGTGCTCCCGGCTCCATGGCAAGCCTCAGGATAACCTATTTTTGAGAGCCTGGAGCAGCTCCATCCTAACAGCCCTTCATGGGGTAGGGAGCAGAGGGAGGATTACCACCAGAGTTGGCAGAGGGAAGCATAGCGCCCCCCATGAAGGCGTTTTGTACTTGCTCGATTATTTTTGTGCCATGAGACCCAAATGAGGGGTGAAAAGAGCGTACACAGCTCCAAGTTACCGAACCCCAGTCACACAGTCAATTTACTGGGGGACCTGCACTTCCTTCCTGAGACTGCTTTGTGGGGTGCTCCTTCTAGGGCTGGGCATGACCGTGTTGCCAGGGAAAAGTAGTCTCCACTCCACACGCGCTTCTCTTGATTGCTTCAAAAGAAGCTGACAGTAAACATTTACTCTCAAAAGTATACTTAATGTGATCACGTTTAAACAGATTATGAGGAGCGCCTGGGTGGCACAGTCCATTACGCGTCCAACTCTTGGTTTCAGCTCAGGTCATGATCTCATGGTTTGTAAGTTCGAGCCCTGTGTCTGGCTCATAGCCTGCTTAGGATTCTCTCTCTCCCCCTCTCTCTGCCCCTCCCCTGCTCACACTCTTCTCTCTCAAAATAAATAAATAAACTTCAAAAATTGAACAGACTGTGAATAAATACCATATCCCAATGGCTGCAAATACCTAGATTTCCTCAGGAAGAGTGGGTACATTGTTAATATTAATGGTGGACCTGTGTCCTTTGGTGGGGATTACTGAGAAGTGCAGGTACGCCCAGAGAATCAGCTCTTTACTCTGTCAGGATAGAAAAAGAATTCCCCACCTCAGCCCATGCCCACTACTCCTCTCACCTCGATCGTATCCTCAATCCAAGCTTACCCCTTCTCAGGCAGTTCTAGAAACTCTTATTACTGCCAAGAGCATTGTGTGCCTTAGCTCATTTAATCCTCACAACACCTTAGGAGGTAAGTACTATTATTATTCCCGTTTTACAGATGGGGAAATGGAGGCACAGAGCAGGTAACTAATTTGTACAAAGTCACAGGTAAGTGGTGGAGTGAGGCTTTGCTCTTAACCACATGTTGTATTAAAAGTGAAGGGCAGGGGCGCCTGGGTGGCTTAGTCAGTTAAGCGTCTGACTTTCGCTTAGGTCATGATCTCGCGGTTCGTGGGTTCGGGCCCCGCGTCGGGCTCTGTGCTGACTGCCAGCTCAGAGCCTGGAGCCTGTTTCTGTTTTTGTTTCTCTCTCTCTCTCTGACCCTCCCCTGCTCACGCTGTCTCTCTCTCTCTCCTAGGGGGAAAAAAAAAAAAAAAGTGAAGGGCAGGGGTGCCAGGGTGGCTCAGTTAGTTAAGGGTCTGACTTCAGCTTGGGTCATGATCTCACAGTTCGTGAGTTCAAGCCCCACGTTGGGCTCTGTGCTGACAGCTCAGAGCCTGGAGCCTGCTTTGGATTCTGTGTCTCCCTCTCTCTGCCCCTCCCCCATTTGCATTCTCTCTCTTTCAAAAATAAATAAATATTTTTTAAAAAGTGAAGGGCAAAGCTGACAAAATTCGTCAATCAATGGTGCTATGTACCATGTTTTGCAAGTTGCATATTATTGTTGCCTGTGAACTGGGTGAGGACAGATGTCCATCTGGGTAACCACTCTTGGTGTGTTGTGCAAGTGTGTGTCCATGTGGGAATGACATGGTGTGTATGTAGAATGGTATTTGTGCATGCCTTTCTTAGTGGCGATAAGCTTTCCATAGAGCACGCACGTGCTCTTACATGCCTTTGTACGTGCTAGGTATTGGTCTATTACATAGATGGCTGCCTGGGTGTTCGTCTCGTGTGTGTGTGTGTGTGTGTGTGTGTGTGTGTGTGTGTGTGTGGAGAGGGAATATTGTAAAGAGGGTATATGTGAAAAGAAGAATGTATGTCCAGGGAGAGAACTGGTGTTTAAAGTGCGTCGTGAGGACATATTTGACCTCCATATTTTCCCTCAGAGCGTTCTTTTCAAGCCTGCCGTATTTTCCCCCATACAAGAGGAGAAGCCGGGACACAACTGGACGAGATTGCCCTTTGTTGCCTCTGATCAGAAGTGTTGTCTCTTGTGTTCAGAGCAGGTTTCCCCTGTTTTCTCTACATCCCAGGCCTGTCCTGGCTTCTCCTTAGCAACCTCAAAGGCACAAGCCAACCACTGGCTTTGGGATAATTTCTAAACCAATCAAACTTTACTACCAAAAAAATTTCATTTTATCAGTGGGAGTCCATGTTGTATAAGAGCATAAAGTTGCACCTTTAGCTCCTCCACGCCCACACTGCATCCGAGTAATTGTGCTCCAGCACAAATCAGCAGGCTCCCAGAGCGCATGAAGATGTCTTCTTAGAAACATGTCAGGTGGAGGGGCAATCACAGGGCATGAGGAGGACTGGAGAAGGTGAGAAGATACGGCAGGAAAGGAGTCCAATGGTAGACGGTGAGAGAGTATGTGAAAAAGGGGGAAACCATCCCAATGTGCCAGTTTACTCTCAAGTGCACACACAACAGAGTTCTTGCCAAATTCATGGGGGTCTTCTAGGGGCGCCTGGGTGGCTTAGTCGGTTAAGCGTCCGACTTTCGCTTAGGTCATGACCTCGCGGTTCGTGGGTTCGGGCCCCGCGTCGGGCTCTGTGCTGACTGCCAGCTCGGAGCCTGGAGCCTGTTTCAGTCTGTGACTCCCTCTCTCTCTGACCCTCCCCTGCTCACGCTGTCTCTCTCTCTCTCCTAGAAATAAATAAAACATTAAAAAAATTTTTAAAAAAATTCATGGGGGTCTTCTAGCATCTGAAGAGCTCCGAGTTTTCTGGCCTACTGGGGCTATTCAGGGGTTCTGATTGCCACCCAGTCATCAGCCTAGAAACCCAAACTATTTTAGGAGGATTCCATTGGCTTTCAAATGAAATGGAATTGATATTCTATTAGTAGCGCAGGGAACATTTACATTGAAGGAGTAAAAAAAAAAAAAAAGTCTGATCTCACACGAGTAGGCAAATTGTGTATTGTCTGCATTCCAGGGAGTAGAATTAAACATCTTCATGCTTTCACACTCCATTTCTGTCAAAAACAGTATATTGGCAGCAAACCATCTGAAGAAAACCACTGACCTACGGTGAGCACTGCTGAGTCCCATGCTTACTGCTAACCCACTGTACAGCTGCAAACACAGTGACACAGCATTAGCCCAGTAGGCAAAAGCACATGGTGTCCCCAGGGCTTTGATGTTCATTATTTATGATCTTTTTAAAAATATTTATTTATATTTGAGGGGGGGAGGGGCAGAGAGATGGAGACAGAATCCAAAGCAGGCTCCAGGCTCCGAGCTGCCAGCACAGAGCCCAGCGTGGGTCTCGGACCCATGGGCAGTGAGATCATGACCTGAGCTGAAGTTGGATGCTTAACCCACTGAACCACCCAGGCGCCCCTTTTATTATGGTCTTTTAAACAATAACTACCCTTATAGAGAGTCAGTAAAACCTATGTCCCTTTTTCCTTTGTGAATCTGTATTAGAAAGTATTTATTAAACTCCACTGTGTGCTTAGCATTGTTTGAAGTGCTCTGGGAGCTAGAGGAGGTATGTATGACACCATCTTTGTCTTTGAGGACATTGTAGTCTAGCTGGGGAAGCATAACTAATAGTGTGAAGCAGCAGTAAGCAAAGCAATACAAAAGAAAATAGTTGAGTGCTAAATTGTGTGAGACCAACTTGAAGTACTGTAAGAGTTCAGAGGGGCAGGAGGTTGAAGAAGGCTAACCTGGTCATCACTGTCCTCCATAGCTGACATTTACTGACACTTCATATGTGCCAGCCATTGTGCTATGTACTTCACACGCAGTATCTCATTTAATCCTCTCAACTACCTCTGAGATATGCACTGTTGTTATGCCCATTTTTTTCAGATGAGGAAACTCAGATAACTAAGGGACTTATCCAAGGGATATGATGAGAGCCGAGATTTAGAAAGGCATAGAGGGCCCTGATCCCAAAAGACCTTAAGAGTCATGTTATGAAGTTTGGAATTCATCCCAAGGTCGGAGGGAAGCCAATTAAAAGTCAGTATGAAGCCATTTTTATGTATGGGAATCGTGTGTTTTTAAAGAGATTTTGTTGTCTGGCTGCTAAATTAAGAACACACTGAGAAGATTCAAGACCAAAGAGAGAGGGACCAGTTAGGTGACTGTTGTAACACAGTGGCTGGCATACAGTAGACACTCAGTGCACATTTGTTGGATGGATGGATAGTTAGACGGGTGGATTAGTTTAAGGAAGAAATTCTGATGGACAAAACTAGTGAAGTAACAATAAAGGATAGAAAGGGATAGATTTGAGTTATAATTAGGAAGTTATAGTTAGGAAGTAAAATTGGATATAGGGGATGAGAAAGAGAAGAATGATGCCCAGGATTTCTGAGGGGCCAGTGGTGCCATTCATTCATTTGGGGGAACATCAGATAAGAAGCAGCTCTAAAGGAAAAGGGTATGGGAAGGAGATGTGTTCGGTTTTGGAAACACTGAGTTCATGGTTCCTGTGTTTATGCAAGTGAAAATGTCACTAAGCAGTTAGATATGTGGGTCTAAATTTTAGGACAGGAGTTTGGGATTGAAATAAGTATAAGCAAGGCAAATGAGGATCTTTTTCAGGGTGATGGAATTATTCTAAAGTTGGATTGTGGTAATGATTACACCGTTTTGTAATTTACCAATAATCATTGAATCATCCCCTTAAAACGGATGCACTTTATGGTATGTTAATTATGTCTCAACAAGGGTTTTTAAAAGTTTTTTAAATGTACATATATAAGCAAGGGACTGTCATATAGGTGGTATTGGGACCTTCGAAATGATTGAGATCACCTAAGAGAGTTCATGTGTTAGAACTGTCTGAATACTGGCATTTAAGGTACAGGCAAAAAAGTTGGAGTGATCAGAAGGATAACCAGAAGAATCTCTGTCATGGAACCTGAGGGAAGAGAGTATAGTATTTACATAAGATTTAAATGGATGATCTCTTTCGTTTTAATGATAGGAGACATAGATATCTTTACATGCCAACAGGAAGGAGCCATTTGACAGGGAGAAGTTGAATGAAGGAAAAAGGGGGCATGATGAATCAAGCGAGGATCCCAAGAGAATGGGAGGCAGTGCACAGGTAGAGGGATGAACTTTCTAGAGGAAGACAGAGATCATTTCCTTATAACAGACAGGAGGGAAAGATGATTGAGGTTCAGGTATGTTTGTTGGTTTGTTGGGAGAATTTGAGGGAATTCTCTAGGGCGAATTCTATTTTCTTTTTGAAGAGGGAAGTAAAATCATTTGCCCTGTTTTTACTACGAGTGAGAAAGGAGATGATGAGGTTGGAACTTGGAGGACTGTAAGATTTGAATTCACTGCGTAGATGTGGAGAGAGCTGTTTAGAGAAATACAGGATCAGTAGGAAACATTGGAAACCTACTCGAAGCTGGACACTATGAATTTATTTATTTATTTATTTTTTAATGTTTTATTTATTTCTAGGAGAGAGAGAGAGACAGCGTGAGCAGGGGAGGGTCAGAGAGAGAGGGAGTCACAGACTGAAACAGGCTCTAGGCTCTGAGCTGGCAGTCAGCACAGAGCCTGACGCGGGGCTCGAACCCACGAACCGTGAGATCATGACCTAAGCGAAAGTCGGACGCTTAACCTACTAAGCCACCCAGGCGCCCCTGGACACTATGAATTTAAAGGGGAGTAAATCTATGCTATGTGATCAGCATATAGGTCACACGTAAAACCATGAGAATGAAGACACGCAGAGAGAGTATGTTGGTTAGGTGAGAGGAGGGATGGAGATTATCTATCTATCATTCTATCTATCTAATGTATTATTATATTAGTGATCACACCTTTTATCTGTCACATGTGTTGTGATTTTTCTTTTGGTTTCAGTTCGCCATTTATCTTTATTTTCTTATATGGCTTTTGGGGTTTTTTTTGGCTTGTGGAGGAAGGTCTCCACTCCTTAAACTTTCTTTTCATATTTTTTGTGAGTTTCTTTCTTTTTTTTTTTTTTTTGTATCTTAAGTCGTTAATAGATCTGCAATTTATTTTAGGATATAAGGCTTTACAGCTTATTTTAGGATATGAAAATTTGTTTTCTTTCAGATAAATAGCGACAATGCCAAGAGCATTTATTCTCACAACAGTCCTTTTCCCATTGAATGGATCTGTCACCCATTGCCCCACCATTGGGTTTCCATATGTACTTGGACCTATTCTAGACTACTCTGTTCCACTGATTTAATTTTCTGTCCATATGCCAATACCTTACCATTTTCATTATAGTGGATTTATGGTCACTTTTAATATAAGGCAGTATCTATTATTTCTTTGTCGTAATTTTCTTGCTATTCTTGGATATTTTGTTGTCATTCTCTGATGAACCTTAAAATAATTTTATCCCATTACAAAATATACTCAATTTGGATTGTGATTATCATTGCATTATAGTGATATATTAGTTTTAGAAAGAAATGATGATAAATTTTCCTAAAGTCATGGTGTTATCTCTAACCTCTTTAATAGTTTATTGTTTTCCTCAAATAGGTATATTAGCTTTCTTGCTAAATTGATCCTTAGGTATTTTATGGTCTTGTCCCTGTTGTGAATGAGTTGCCTTTCTATTTCCATTTAAAACAGTATGTGAAGAAAAGCTCTTGGTTTTATATATTTTCTTGTATATAATATAATAATCTTACCAAATAAAGTCTCTTAACTAAAAAAAAAAAAAAAAAAAAAACTAGAGTCTCTTAGGTTTATCTGAAGTACTTTTTTTTCTTTTAAACCGATATTTATGCCATTTATTTAATTTTCTCATTTTCTTTTGCCTCAGTTAACATTAAAAACGCTGCTGAATGTTTTTAAAGGCACCTGGGTGAGTGGCTCAGTCAGTTAAGTGCCTGACTTCGGCTCAGGTCATGATTTCACTGTTCACAAGTTTGAGTCCTGCTGATAATGGTGGTAATATCAGACATCCTTGCCTTGTTCATGATCTGGGAAGGACTTCAGCATTTTCACCATTTAGTGTAATGTTTGCTATTTGTTTTTTAGAATACTTAAAAGTTATCATTTATTTAGAGTTTTAATTTGGATTGGCTGCTGAGTTTTGTTTAAAAACCTTTTAGAGGGGCACCTGGTGGCTCAATCAGTTAACTGTTCGACTTCAGCTCAGGTCAGGATCTCACAGTTGGTGAGTTCTGGCCCTGCATCGCGCTCTGTTGTGATGGTTCTGAACCTGGAGCCTGCTTCAGATCCTGTGTCCACCGCCCCCCCTCCCCCCGCCCCTTACACACACACACACACACACTCACTCACTCACTCTCTCTGAAAAATAAACATTAAAAAATAAATAAAATAAAAAATAAAAACTTTTTAGAATGTATTAATATAACTCTATATGTTGATATATTTTCTAATGTTGAATCATTCTTTTATTTCTGAAATAAACCCTGTTTGCTTATAGTATTTTATTCTTTTGTTGCCCTTTTGGATTTCATTTTTTTATTTTATTTAGAATTTTTCTGTATATATTCAGAAGTGAAATCAATCTGTAGTCTTACTATTCCCAATATCTTTTTTAGGTTTCTGGTATTGTGGTTATACTAGATTTATCAAATGGGTTTGGAATCTTTTTATCTTCCTCTGTGGTCTTCAGTAGCTTAAACAGCATGGGGACAATCTGTTCTCCAAAACATTTATGGAACTTAGCTTCTAAACCATTGAAACATGGGGTCTTTAAAAAAAACCACATATTTTTTTTACAAAAATACTTTTTATTTATTTATAGTTTACATTTTAATTTAAATTCCAGTTAGTGAACATACAGTGTTATATTAGTTTCAGGTGTACAATATAGTGATTTTAATCACCTATCTAATCTGACCTAGAGTTATCAGTTTCTTACAGTTTTGTGAAGATTTTTTTAATGTTTATTTATTTTTGAGAGACAGAGCATGAGCAGGGGAGGGGCAGAGAGAGAGGGAGACACAGAATCTGAAGCAGGCTCCAGGCTCTGAGCTGTCAGCACAGAGCCCGACACGGGACTCAAACTCACACACTGCAAGATCATGACCTGAGCCGAAGTCAGACGCTTAACTGATTGAGCCACCTAGGCGCTCCGCTTGCAGTTTTGTTACTTCTCCATAGGTAAAATAAAGTAAAATTTAATAGATTTTTTCAACTGTGTGCCATAAGTTGCACCTAATTTTCCCTTATAATTATTTTTATATCTATCCAGTGGTGTGCTGGACGTGGCTTGCCAGTTGTGCACATTTCTTTTCATCTTTGGGTTTAGTGACTACACATAGGTAGCTTAAAATCCACCATGGTGGAAGTCTTTGCAATCTGGAAGTCAGCAAGCACTACAAATAGTGGCTTTTTTTTGAGGACCAATTCTTAAATGTTTACCAGCACACTGTCTATGAGTATATCCCTTTTCCATTATTAGTATTGTGTTGTTTTGTTTTGCTTTCTCTTTTTCCATAATCAGGATTATGAAAGAACCTGATCTTCTTTTGAATTATCCTTTGTACAATAGTTTCATTTTTGTTTTGTTAATTTCAGATTTTTTAATAAAAAGTTTATTTTTGAGAGAGAGACAGAGGGACACAGAGAGAGAACAAGCATGAATGGGAAGGGGCAGAGAGGGAGGAGAGAGGGAATCCCAAGTAGGCTCCACACTGTCAGTATGGAGCCCAAGGCAGGGCTCGAACTCAAACCATGAGATCATGACCTGAGCTGAGACCAAAAGTCAGACACTTAACCAACTGAGCCACCCAGGCGCCCTTAACTTCAGCTTTTTAAAAATGAAATCCTCTCTTACGATTTGTCCTTTCTCTTTTAGATAGTTTATTTACTTAGAGGGAGGGGGCAGAAAGAGAGAATCCTAAGATGGCTCCGCACTCAACTTGGAGCCTGACGTGGGGTGCAATTGCAAGAGCCTAGGATCATGACCTTAGCCAAAAATCAAGAGTTGATGCTCAACTGACTGAATCACCCAGGCACCCCTGTTTTAATTTATTTTATTGTCCTTTCCAAGTTTCTCTTAAGTTGAAAAATTAATGCATTTATTTTCAAACTTTATACTTTTTCCTGAGTAGAGCATTAACTGTATCCTATAGTTTTTAAATTGTGCTTTTCCATTATTTTCTATAAAAATGAAGAATTTTAGTTTTTATTTCCTCTTTGATTCTAAAATTACAGGCATGTGTCTTAATTTCCAAGTGATTAAGGATTTAGGGGTTTAAATTTTGTTATTTTCTTCTTATTTTACAGGTTCATGGTAAGAGAAGGTAGACTATAAAACCTCTACTTTTAAAAATGGATCTGAATTATACTATTCTTTGTGGCTAAGTACATGATCAGTAGTCAATATTCCATTAATAGAGAATAAGGTGTATTTTATAGAGAGTACAAAGTCCTATACATAGCTATTACATTGTTTTACTGATAGTTTTTTAAAAATCCTCTATTTCCTTGCTTATTTTTGTTAGTGTGAAACCTACGTACTTTATCTGTTGGTTTCACATGTATCTTTTTGTCTTATCAATTTATCTATTTTTAAAATGTTTATTTATTTATTTAGAGAGCCAGGAGGTGCTTGTTGGGGTGTGAGTGGGGGAGGAGCAAAGAGAGAGCAAGAGAGAGAGAATCCTAAGCAGGCTCCGAGCTATCAGCACAGAGCCCAACTCTGGGCTCAATTCCACAAACCGAGAGATCACGAACTGAGCCGAAATCAAGAGTTGGAGGCTTAGTAGACTGAAGCACTCAGGCGTCCCTCTTGCCTATTTTTTTTTAAAATAGTTTACTGTCAAGTTGGTTTCCATATAATACCCAGTGCTCATCCCCACAAGTGCCCTCCTCCATGCCCATCACCGCCTTTCCCCTCATCCCCACTCCCATCAGCCCTCAGTTTGTTCTTGGCATTCGAGAGTCTCTCATGGTTTGCCTCCCTCCCTCTCCCCCACTATTTTTCCCCTTCTCCTACCCCATGGTCCTCCGTTAAGTTCCTCCTAATCCTCCTATACGTGCAAACATATGGTATCTGTCCTTCTCTGCATGACTTATTTCGCTCAGCATAACACCCTCAAGGTCCATCCATGTTGCTACACGTGGCCAGATTTCATTCTTTCTCATTGCCATGTAGGATTCCATCATATAGATAAACCACATCTTCTTGATCCATTCGTCCGTTGATGGACACTTAGGCTCTTTCCCTGTTTTGGCTATTGTTGAGAGCGCTGTGATGAACATTGGGGTACATGCGCCCTTATGCATCAGCACTCCTGTATCCCTTTGGTAAATTCCTAGCAGTGCTAAGGCTGGGTCATAGGGGAATTCTAGTGTTAATTTCTTGAGGAACCTCCACACTGTTTTCCAGAGGGGCTGCATCAGTTTACATTCCCACCAACAGTGTAGGAGGGTGCCCATTTCTCCACATCCTCGCCGGCATTTACAGTCCTCCGATTTGCTCATTTTAGCCACTCTGGTGTGAGGTGGTATCTCAGTGTGGTTTTGATTTGTATTTCCTTGATGAGGAGGGACGCTGAGCATCATTTCGTGTATCTGTTGGCCATCTGGCCGTCCTCTTTAGAGAAGTGTCTGTTCATATCTTCTGCCCATTTCTTCACTGGATTGTTTTTATTTTTGGGGGTGGATGGGGTTTGGTGAGTTCCTTATAGATTTTGGATACTACGCCTTTATCTGATATGTCGGTTGCAACTATCTTTTCCCATTCCATCGGTTGCCTATTAGTTTTATGGATTGTTTCCTTTGCCGTGCAGAAGCTTTTAATCTTGATGAGGTCCCAATAGTTTATTTTTGCTCTTGCTTCCTTTGCCTTTGGGGATGTGTCAAGTAAGAAATTGCTTCGGTTGAGAACAAGGAGGTTGTTTCCTGCTTTCTCCTCTGGGGTTTTGATGGTTTCCTGTCTCACATTCAGGTCCTTTATCCATTTTGAGTTTATTTTTGTGCATGGTGTGAGAAAATGATCTAGTTTCATTCTTCTGCAGGTTGCTGTCCAGGTCTCCCAGCACCATCTGTTAAAGAGGCTGTCTTTTTTTGGGGCGCCTGGGTGGCTTAGTCGGTTAAGCGTCCGACTTTCGCTTAGGTCATGATCTCGTGGTTCGTGGGTTCGAGCCCCGCATCAGGCTCTGTGCTGACTGCCGGCTCAGAGCCTGGAGCCTGCTTCAGTCTGTGACTCCCTCTCTCTCTGACCCTCCCCTGCTCACGCTGTCTCTCTCTCTCTCTCTCTCTCCTAGAAATAAATAAAACATTAAAAAAAATTAAAAAAAAAAAGAGGCTGTCTTTTTTCCATTGGATACTCTTTCCTGCTTTGTCAAAGATTAGTTGGCTGTACATTTTTGGGTCCAATTCTGAATTCTCTATTCTATTCCATTGGTCTCTGTGTCTGTTTTTGTGCCAATACATACTGTCTTGATGATTCCAGCTTTGTAGTAGAGGCTAAAGTCTGGGATGGTGATGCCTCAAGTTTTGGCTTTCTTCTTCAATATTACTTTGGCTATTTGGGGTCTTTTGTGGTTCCATACAGATTTTAGGATAGTTTGTTCTAGTTTTGAGAAGAATGCTGGTGCCATTTTGATTGGGATTGCATTGAATGTGTAGATTGCTTTGGGTAGTAATGACATCTTAACTGTATTTATTCTTCCCGTCCATGAGCATGGAATGTTTTTCCATTTCTTTGTGTCTTCTTCAGTTTCCTTCATAAGTCTTCTATAGTTTTCATCATACAGATCTCTTGTATCCTTGGTTAGGTTTATTCTTAGGTATTTTATGGTTTTTTGTGCAATTGTGAATGGGATCAGTTTCTTGATTTCTCTTTCTGTTGCTTCATTGTTGGTATATAAAAATGCAACCGATTTCTTTTTTTTTTCTTTTTAAATGTTTTATTTATTTCTAGGAGAGAGAGAGACAGCGTGAGCAGGGGAGGGTCAGAGAGAGAGGGAGTCACAGACTGAAACAGGCTCCAGGCTCCGAGCTGGCAGTCAGCACAGAGCCCGACGCGGGGCTCGAACCCACGAACCGCGAGATCATGACCTAAGCGAAAGTCAGACGCCCAACCGACTAAGCCCCCCAGGCGCCCCAAAATGCAACCGATTTCTGTATGTTGATTCTGTATCCTGCAACTTTGCTGAATTCATGGATTAGTTCTAGTTAGGCTTCTGGTGGTCTGTTGGGTTTTCTATGTAGAGTATCATGTCGTCTGCGAAAAGTGAGCGTTTGACTTCTTCTTTGCCAATTCTGATGCCTTTGATTTCCTTTTGTTGTCTGATGGCTGATGCTAGGACTCCCTGCACTATGTGAAACAACAGTGGTGAGAGTGGACATCCCTGTTGTGTTCCTGATCTCAGGGGGAAAGCTCTCAGTTTTTCCCCATTGGGGATGATTAGCTGAGGGCTTCTCATAGATCGCTTTTATGATGCTTTTTGTTTAAATGTTTGATTTATTTCTGAGAGAGAGAGAGAGACACAGTGTGAGCAGGAGAGGGTCAGAGAGAGAGGGAGACACAGAATCTGAAGCAGGCTCCAGGCTCCGAGCTAGCTGTCAGCACAGAGCCCAATGTGGGGCTCGAACCCATGAACCGTGAGATCATGACCTGAGCTAAAGTTGGACGCTTAACCGACTGAGCCACCCAGGTGCCCCTATGATGTTTAAGTAAGTTCCTTCTATTCTGAATTTCTCGAGAGTCTTTATTAAGAAGGGATGCTGTTTTTGTCAAATGCTTTTTCTGCATCTATTCACAGGATCACATGTTTTTTATCTTTTCTTTTGTTGATGTAATGTATCACATTGATTGATTTGTGAATATTGAACCAGCCCTGTAACCCAGGAATGAATCCCACTTGATCATGGTGGATCATACTTTTTATGTGCTGTTGAATTCGATCTTCAAGTATCTTGTTGAGGATTTTGCATCCATATTCATCAAGGATATTGGCCTGTAGTTCTCTTTTTTTGCTGAGTTCTCTGGCTTGGGAATCAAAGTGATGCTGGCTTTGTAAAATGAGTCCGGAAGTTTTCCTTCGATTTCTATTTTTTGGAATAGCTTGAAAAGAATGGGTGTTAATTCTGTTTTAAATGTCTGGTAGGATTCCCCAGGAAGCCATCTGGCCCATGACTCTTATTTGTTGGGAGATTTTTGATAACTGATTCAATTTCTTCACTTGTTATGGGACTGTTCAGATTTTCTATCTCTTCCCGTGTGAATTTTGGTAGTGAGTGTGTGTTTAGGATTTGTCCATTTTTTCTAAGTTGTCCAGTTTGTTGACATATAACTTTTCATAGTATTCCCTGATAATTGCTTGTATTTCTGAGGATTTGGTTGTAATAAGTCCATTTTCATTCATGATTTTGTCTATTTGGGTACTCTCTCTTTTCTTTTTGAGAAGCCTGGCTAAAGGTTTGTCAATTTTGTTTATTTTTTCAAAAAACCAACTCTTGATTTATTGATCTGTTCAACTGTTTCTTTGGTTTCTATATTGTTTATTTCTGCTCTGATTTTTATTTATTTTTATTATTTTTCTTCTCCTACTGGGTTTGGAGTGCTCTTGTGGCTCTCCCTCTAGTTCCTTTAGGTGCTCTGTTAGATTTTGCACTTGCGCTTTTTCTAATTTCTTGAAATAGGCCTCTTATCACAGACTTCTTCCTGTGATTGATTTCAAGTTTCACAGCATTGTGATCTGAAAGAGTGCATGGTATGATCTTTATTCTTTTATATTTATTGAGGGCTGCTTTATGCCCCAGTATGTGACCTATCTTGGGGAATGTGCCATGCGCCCTTGAGAAGAAAGTGAATTCCATGGCCTCAGGGTGTAGAGTTCTAAATATATGTCAAATCCATCTGGTCCAATGTGTCATTCATGTCCATTGTTTCTTTAGTGATTTTCTGTCTAGTAGATCTATCCATTGCTGTAAATGGAGCATTAAAGTCCCCTACTATTAGCACATTCTTATCTATAAGATTGTTTCTGTTTGTGATTGTTTTATATCTTTAGGTGCTCCCATATTTGGTGCGTAGACATTTATAATTGTTAACTCTTCCTGATGGATAGACCCTGTAATTATTATATAATGCTCTTCTTCATCCCTTGTTTACTGTCCAGTTTGTCTGATATAAGTATAGCTACTCCAGCTTTCTTTTGACTTCCAGTAGCATGCTAGATATTTCTGCATCCCCATAGTTTTAATCTGAAGGTATCCTCCAGTCTAAAATGCATTTCTTGTAGACAGCAAATAGATGGATTTTGGTTTTTTATCCATTCTGCTACCCTATGTCTTTTGATTGGAGCATTCAGCCCATTTACATTCAGTGTTATTATTGAAAAATATGGGTTTAGAGTCATTGTGTCTTTTGTGGGATTCTTGCTTGTGGTGGTGTCTCTCGTATCTTGTGTTCCTTGCAACATTTCCCTCAGAGAGTCCCCCTCAGGATTTTTTGTAGGGCTGGTTTAGTGGTGACAAATTCTTTCCATTTTTGTTTCTTTGGAAAGACTTTGATCTCTCCTTCTATTCTGAATGACAGGCTTGCTGGATAGAGGATTCTTGGCTGCATATTTTTTCTGCTCATCACATTGAAGATCTCCTGCCATTCCTTTCTGGCCTGCCACGTTTCAGTAGATAGGTCTGTCACCACTCTGATAGGTTTCCCTGTGTATGGTAGGGACCTTTTCTCCCTAGCCGCTTTCAGAATTCTCTCTTTGTCCTTGTATTTTGCCTGGTTCACTATGATATGTCCTGCAGAAGATCGATTGGAGTTACGTCTGAGGGGAGTTCTCTGTGCCTCTTGAATTTCAACATCTACTTCCCTCCTCAGGTTGGGGAAGTTTTCTGCTATAATTTGTTCCAGGACTCCTTCAGCACCTTTCCCTCTCTCTTCCTCTTCTGGAATTCCTATGATACGGATATTGTTCCGTCTGATTGTATCGCTGAGCTCTCAACTCTTCTTTCATGTTCCTGAATCAATTTATCTCTTTTTCTCAGCTTCCTCTTTTTCTATAATTCTGTCTTCTAGATCACTTATTCTCCTTTCTGCCTCTTCCATCTGTGCATTGGATGCCTCCATTTTATTATGTATCTCATCTATAATTCATCACAACTATTTTTGAACTCTCTAGTGTTCGTAGCAATAGTTTCTCTGATGTCTTCCATGCTTTTTTCAAGCCCAGCGATTAATGTTATGACTATTGTTCTAAATCCCTGTTCAGTTATGTTGCTTATTATCTGTTTTGAGCAGTTCTTTAGCTGTCATTTCTTCCTGGCATTTCTTTGGAGGAGAGTTCTTCTGTTTCGTCATTTTGGTTAGCTTTCTATCTCTTGTTAATTTTACAAGCTTGTTGTACACTCTGCCCCTGCGAGTTCTGCTGTATTAAAGAGGGCTCTTTGACTGTTCAGGTCCTCTTCATTCAGGAAGTTTTCTTTGAATGGTGTCTCTTGTTGAGAGGTTGGTTATTTTGTTTCCCTACTCGTAGTGGTATTTGGGACTCTCCACCATGTGTACTTTGGCTTGTTTCTTGAGGTAGCCCTGGAAAAAGAAAACAGACAACCACAGAGGGAACAAAGGTACACAAACACACAGACAAAACCAATAAACATGCAAACTGAAAGGGAAAAAGAAAAAGAAAAGAAAGGAGGGGACAAAATACAAAACAATATAAAAAAGAAAAAAGAGGAAGGAGGGAATATAAATAATAAAAATTAAAATTAATTAAAAATTGAAAAAAGAAGAAAAGAAAAGAAAAAAGAAAAAACCCAAAAGTAAAAGGACAGTCTAAAGCCATAAAAGCAGAATTCCCAGCTACAAATAAAAAGCGAGGCGTATGAAGTTTTGATGGAAGAGCATATACAAAGAGACAAATAACAGGGCGAGGAGGAAGCGAAATTGGAAATGAAATGACCCGGCAGAGACTGAGAGGCACTCTGAGAAACTATACAGTCTGATACTCCAGAGAGAGAGAAAAAGGTAGCGGTGGAGCTGTAGAGTGTACATCTAGAGAGTGGGTTAAATGTGACTCTTTAAGCCAGTGACCAGAGTGCCCTGACCAGCACAGTGGAGGGTTACCAATTAGAAAAGGGGGGTTCTATGAATCTAGGATTAATCATGGCAGTGCATCCATGTTGGTCTTGCCCCAGGCTCAGGTAAAACAACAACAACAACGACAACAACACAGATCTCTGGCGGGGATGGATGTGGTTTGGTGTAGGCAGGTCTCGCCTCCACTTTGTCCCGCTGGCCCCTCCCTGAGGCCCCGCCTTGCTGGCTGTGGGGAGACAAATGGCGTCGTCCCATTCCCTTCTCAACCAAGTGTTGCAAATCACTCCTTTGGGTCCGATCTCCCTGTGCTAAGGACATAGCCAAGGTGGGCTGAGTTCTATGCTCCACGCCCGGCCCGGCCTTGTTTCCAGGTCCCAGTCCTCGGACTTTGTTTATACCGCCTGAAACAGTCCCTCAGGTGGAAACAGTCTCTCAATTCGCAGCTTCCCGACTGCCCGGAGGCCTTCGCGCCACAAGTGCGTGTGGGGACCGCAGCAGCTTCAGGCCCACAGCGGCTGCGCCACCGCTGCGCTGCCGCCGCCACCGGGGATGGTACCGGGAGCGCGGCGGTGCAGTTTTCCTGGCGCCTTCTGGGACCGGGGGCACGTAGTTCAAAGTCAGCACCCCAGCCAGAACTAAAAAACACTGTCTTTCCAAGCCGAGGTTTTTCTCTTCTCCATGGACGGTTCTATGAGCACTTTCAGCTTCTCTTTCTTTTCCCCTCGGCTCATCACTCACCGCGGCTGCCCGCAAGCCGGGTTCCCTCCCCTCCCTCGGTATCTCCGGGTCCCAGCCTCTTTTATCTTCCCCAGTTCGCACTCACGCACTAATGAGGTTTCCTTCCCAGTGTACTCTGTCTCTGTCTCTTCCCAGACTCCTGTGGCTCAGTGTCCTACGACTTCAGGCCTTCTCTGTTTGAGAGATGGGTGCAAGCGAAATGCACGGAGCTCCCTACTTCTCCGCCATCTTGCCACGAGACCTATTCCCCTCTTGCCTATTTTTAAGAGTATTTGTTTCCTAGAAGTACAACTGACAGTTTCAAGCAAAGGCACATTTTTATAGTTATTAATACATATTGTCAACAATCTCTGTTCACCAAGGCAATTTATACTCCCACCAGAAATGTACAAGGAAGCAGATGGGGCTTTCCTAAGTTTTCCTCTACCACGCTGCTGCGGAATGCTATTAAATTCAGTCACCTATATTTGTCTTTTTTTGGTCTTTAAAAGAAAAATTCTTGGATGCCAGACAGTAGGTGAAAGCAGGAGTTCCCACTGGATTAGGGCTAGGGTCATCAAAATGGACACATGTCATCTAGTAGGCCTAGTATTCCCATTGCAGATAAAACCATTGAGTCTTGGGGCGCCTGGGTGGCTTAGTCGGTTAAGCGTCCGACTTTCGCTCGGGTCATGATCTCGCGGTTTGTGGGTTCGAGCCCCGCGTCGGGCTCTGTGCTGACTGCCAGCTCAGAGCCTGGAGCCTGTTTCAGAGTCTGTCACTCCTTCTCTCTCTGACCCTCCCCTGTTCACACTGTCTCTCTCACTCTCCTAGAAATAAATAAAACATTAAAAAAAATTAAAAAAAAAAAAGAACCATTGAGTCTTTACGGTTTGGGTTGCCTTAGAAGAGAAAGAGGTCAGCGAGATCAGCGGTTTGGATTAGGCAATTAAATATCCCCGGGTTGGCCTTAAGTAGCTCCCTCTACAATTCCTGCAGCCCCCACGCCTGAATGCCCAATACTTCATTGTCTTTGTTCTGTCCAATAACTGACTTTTTCTTCTCTCTAATATGCCCCTCAGTTTCTTAAAATTCATGAATGAAGGAAAACTGCTATACAGAGATCTGCATTTTCATAAAGGCCATCCATTTCTGAAGGTAGAATTTTAAGGATTAATAATTAGAGTGGAATGGAGGCAGTACATAGTACTGATAGAGTCTTCTGGGTTTTTTCTCCACCATATAATAGCAGTATTTAATGATTCATTAGAAATACACATGGCCTTTGAAAAAACAGTATTAAATTCCTCTTCACAAAGTAATTTGAGTCAAAAAAGTCAACTATAAAAGTACATTTTTAAGTAGAATTCAGTAAATGAATATAGAGCAATCACTAGATGAATGTTATTAAGTAATTATTTCTTCACTGTGATTATGCAACAAAATATCCTTTTATTTCTGAGATGAAAACTGAAGTATTTAGGGTGAAATGATACAGTCTTTTGGATTTGTTTTAAAACACTCTAGGGGTGCCTGGGTGGCTCAATCGGTTAAGTGTCCGACTTCGGCGCAGGTCATGATCTCATGGTTCAAGGGTTCAAGCCCCGCATCGAGTTCTGTGATGACAGCTCAGAGCCTGGAGCCTGCTTCAGATTCAGTGTCTCCCTCTCTTTCTCTCTCTCTCCTTCCCCGCTCACAAAAATAAATAAACATTAAAAATTAAAAAAAAAAAAAAACAAAAACAAAAAACCACTCCAGCAAAAAGGAGGGAAATAGCTCAAACAAGTATAGCAAACTGTTGATAGCTATTAAAGCTGGCGGTGTGGGTGGGTACAAGGCATTTCATCATATTGTTAAGTTTTAAATATGCTTAGAACATTTCACAATAAAAATGTTTAAAATGACAACAATGACATCATTGCAACCAGTAAAACCATGATAAAATGTATAAAGAAAATATTTTAAAGGTTTTTCTGCCCCTCTTGCCATTGGAATCTTCTACACCCTGGTTTACTTTTGCCTACCAACTCCTTTTCCCTTAAAGTCACATTGTTTGAAGCTCCTTCATGAGGAAAATGTGACGACAGGGAAAGATCCAGGTGTGAGAACTAAGCCACACTACTGTCCCAAGACAGTGCACAGGAAATTGGCTGCTAGTTGATGCATCCTTCCTTAGAAACTGCATTTGGAAGCTGGTGCTGGCAATGTGAGATCTGAACTCATAAACCCGAGTTCCTGCAGGATGATCATATTCAGAACAAGGTCAATGAAATCAGCTCACTATTCAAATGAGGCCAACCCAGCCCTTTCTTTAGGTTCTAGATGAGATTAACAAGAAAGATTTATAGAATAGAAATAATTTTTGAATATTAACTTAAGCATTTGCATGATTTATTTTTTTAATATTTATTTATTTTTGAGAGAGAGAGAGAGAGACAGACAGACAGAATGTGAGTAGGGGAGGGGCAGAGAGAGAGGAAGACACAGAATTCGAAGCAGACTCCAGACTCTGTGCTGTCAGCACAGAGCTTGATGCGGGGCTCAAACTCACAAACCACAAGATCATGACCTGAGCCAAAGTCGCACGCCCAACTGAATGAGACACCCAGGCGCCCCAAGCCTTTACATGATTTAGAAACACATTTGTGTGTGCACACACACACACTTACAAGTCATAAGTCCCCAGACTATCTCAATTAGCCAATGAAAGATTATGGAAATTTCAGCTGATAAATCATCAAGAATTGAAATGCCAGCCAACCGATTTTACAGTAAGACAAGTGTACACATAAATCAAAGCCTGCATTTCAACTCTCTGGGAAAGAGATACTGTATATTTTCAGACTAGCCTAGCAAGTTGAGGTGGTGGAGGAGTGGGGAAGGGCTTCCATATTATTTAACTATTACTGTGTTCCAGGTTCTGTGCTAAGACCTTTATCTCTGTTTTCTTATTTGACTCTTCCAGCAACCTGTGAGATAGGGTAATATTCTTTCTGTTTTACTCATCAGGAAGATGGGCTCCGAGAAGTTGATTAACTTGTTTGAGGTCACTCAGCATATAAGTGTCAAAGCTGGAGTTCAGACTCAGGCCTGCTTGACTTCAAATCCAGAGTTCTTTCCACTCTACTTTGTTGCCTCCTGGGAGAATAAGGTGATGAGAATAAGTGAAAACTTAGCAACAAAAGTCTGCAAAAAAGCGGGAAAAAAGGAAGTTGGGTTTCTTTGCTAAAAAAAAAATAGTTATAGCTACAAAGAGAGTGATCAAAGGGCAGGATAACTTTGATGGTAAAATTGAAACAGGGAATCTGAAGAAGCCCCGGCCTTGGGATTAGAAAGCCTAGTTTGGGTTGTAACTCCATCACTTGCTAGCTTATATGACTTTGATATTCACTTTTACCTCTCTGGATCTTGGTTTCCTCATTCATAAAATTCAGTAATGTCTGTCCTATCTATCTCATGATGTTGTCATAGAGATCAAATATAGAGACCATATCTATCTGAAAGCACTCTCTAGTCTAAACCACAACTGTAGAGCTATAACAGCTACACAACTGTAGTTAATGATTTCTTTGATGAACAGTGGCAGTGTGTTAAGATGACCATCCCTTTGGAATTTCCCAGCAAATTGAGATTCCTTGTTGTTTGTTTTATATTCTCTCTAGAAGCGAGTGGATTTCCTAAAGTGAGGAATGGAGCCTTGCGCCCTAGGCAGAAATTAAAGACCCAAAGTAAATTGCACTCTGTGCCCCTTCATACCCTTCCCTGTTTGTATATAGGTGAATCATGTTAAGAGACATATCAAAGGCAGACCTATAAAGGAAAAGAAGCTCCAAAAAGGCAGCCTTTTGTCTAAGCAAGTATGATGATGAGCATGCAAGCTCTACCTGCTTTGCCCTGGTGGTGATGAAGAGAGATTATGACTCATAGGCGTCATATACTCGGAAACATATACACAAACACATATTCACATGTATGTAAACCTCGGGACTTCTCACCATAAGGCAGCATCCATCAGGATAAGGTCCCTGGAAGAGCCAGTGTAACCTAGAGCCATCTCTGACTCCAGTAATATTTTCATAATACCACACTCTCTGTTACTATTTTTAACAACTGCCTCTCATCATTCCTCATCAATTCCACAGGCAGGCTGACTGGTGGATTCCCGGCTCTGTAGCACGAAGATTGAATATGGGAGGGTGCAGACTCATCAGTGCATTAACAAGTATTGTAATGAGCCTCCAAAGTATAGAGCTCTACTCTGCTTGGAGCTAAGAGTGTAGGACAGATGGGTTCCTCTCCCTCAGGGAGCACTGCCGAGGATGTTAAAATGGAATGTAATTACGGTACTATATTTTTATACATGAGGGAATGCACTAGGTAGCTTTCTTGCTCACATACCTGTTTCTTCGAGACTCAACCTAATATCTTTGGGGCTCTGAGCCTGGGGGATTGTGTTAATTATGGGAGAACCCAGAGCTGAAACACAGAGAGTAACAATCTGGAGCCAGCCGAATTTCTTCCCAGCCAAGGATGTGAAATGTAATTGGTGTTTGCGGCAGAAATCAGCAGCTGACCTCCCTCCTGGCATCAGCCTCCTGCTCTGAATGGACAGAGTAGGTGATGGTCTGGCTCCTGGTAGGAAGAGAGGCCGTCTTACCTGCAGAGACGGGGAAAACCCTGTTCAGCAGTGTGGAGGTAACTGCATTTGGGAATGAGGTCTAGGTGCTTAAGGTGTGAGGAGAAGAAGAATAAGAAAAAGAGACATGGTAATCTCTGAGACAGGCAAATCGTGACCCAGTATTTCCAGAAAGGAAAAGCAGACAGAGAAACAGAATAAAAATAAAGCAGATGATGAAAGAGTGCTCACTTGTTCATTCTGCAGAAAAGCCCAGAAGATACAGTGGTTACAATAGTAGTAGTCACGGTCGCTGTCATCACGATAGTAGTTGTAGTAAACACAAAACAAAACAGAAATAACCATTCAACTACTCATCATGATTCAGATAATGTATTAGGTGCTTTATTTCTGTTCTTTAATTTAGTAAGCATGTGCAAGACCCTTTGAGGCTAGATGCCAGTACTGTCCTCATTTACAGAAAAGGAAACTTGGCCCCCTCGCCCAAGACCAAACAGGTGGTTGGGAAGCAGCAGAACCAAGAGGCTGATGTGAAACTGGCTGACTTCAAAGCCCATTCTTTTTTTTTTTTTAATTTATTTTTATTTATTTCTAGGAGAGAGAGAGAGAGACAGCGTGAGCAGGGGAGGGTCAGAGAGAGAGGGAGTCACAGACTCTGAAATAGGCTCCAGGCTCTGAGCTGGCAGTCAGCACAGAGCCCGACGCAGGGCTCGAACCCACGAACCGCGAGATCATGACCCAAGCGAAAGTCGGACGCTTAACCGACTAAGCCACCCAGGCGCCCCTCAAAGCCCATTCTTTTAATGAGTTCCATTTTTAATTTTGGTTTTTGGTTCAGTAATGGTGGACCCCCACCCCAAGATTCCCAGGGACCCTTCCCAGAGAGACCCTGCACACACCCATCTCTGGTTCTCATTGTCTTTCTCTCTCTCCCCATCCCCACCAAGACAGCCTGACTAAGGGCTCTCCTTGGAACCTGCTAACCCCCTTGGGATTTTCACTGTACAAACCCCTTAGCTCTCGTCTCTGTCCTCACTCATGAGGTAGTTGGGACTGCTGGGAATATGTTCTCATGACATCTTTGTTAGCTAGTCATGGAGTTGAGTACTGTTCAGAGGCTCCCTTCTCACTGATGTGCTCGTATAGAATTTTTCAAGCTCTTGTCCTGGGGCTCTTTCCTGGAATTCTCCATCTTCTTTCCCTATCCCCCACTCTCCCACCCCACTCCACCCTTTCAGCTTAGAAGCAATATAGGCCTTTCTTCAGCTATTTTTTAAACATTTATTTATTTTTGAGAGAGAGAGAGACAGAGCATGAGTGAGGGAGGGGCAGAGAGAGAGACACAGAATCTGAAGCAGGCTTGAACTCAACGCATCGTGAAATCATGACCTGAGCTGAAGTCAGACGCTTAACTGACTGAGCCATCCAGGCACCCCTTCTTCAGCCATTTTTACTCTTCCATTGGGCTCTTCTTCTAGTGACCATCTGCCTTTTCTGAACATGGAACCAGATTTCTTTTTTCTCTTTTGTCATCCAAAGTCCCCTGTCTCAGAAAGAAAGACTTCTTTCTCAGAACATGCCTTCCTTGACCTTAGCTGTCAGAGTATGAATGTCCCTGGCCCTCCCAGTAGAGATTCTTGGCTCTGTGTATATGTAGGGAGTATCAGGGTGCTGAAGATATGTCCCAGAAACAAAGGCCTTGGGGAGCAATGCTTCTGTCAGACTTGAGTACAAAGAGGGGCTAAATGTTCCCCACAGTCTAGTTGGTGACTAGAGAAGGCATAATCTTTCAATGGCCTGCCATAATTCTATGGTTGTGAAAGGCAGTGAAAAGGATGGCTTGGGAAAAAGCCCTGGACTAGAAATCAGGAAACCTGGGTTCTAATACTAACTCTGCAATCCAGTAGCTGCATGAACTTGGGCCAAGGAGCCTGTGCATACCTCTATTACACTGCCTGCTCTACTGTATTGGAACTACCCAATTACATCTTGTTTCCTTTGTTGGACTGTCAGCTTCTTAAAGGCAATGGCCATGACCATGCCACATTCATTTCAGGAACTGCAGGTCCTAACTAGTCTCTCTGACTCCTTCTCTATCCCTCAAATCCATTTTCCACATTGCTGTGGGAATGAGTCTTTTAAACTGCAAAGGCTGCATGTCACTCCCCTAGCACAAACCCTTCAGTTGTTCCTCATCACCATTAAGATAAAGATTTATAAGACCCACAATGATCTGGACCCTGCTTGCATCGCTAGCATGCCCTTTTACCACCTGTGCTTTATACTGTGTTCATCCCACAAATATGTAAGCATGCTTCTGCCTTGGTCCAGGCATTGGAAATGCAACATGAACATGACATCGGCCTTCACAGGACTTACACTCCTCTTTTCTGCCGGCTGACTGCTGCTTGTCCTTAAGACTCAACTTGAGCATCATCTCCTCCAGGAAGCCATCACCCATGCTCTCTACCTTTCTCCCCATCTCCCTAGTCTGGTTCCCCATGTGTATGTGGAGCACCCTATGCATACTTCCGTCATAGCACTTCTGTCCTCCAGTTTGTCTCCCCACCAGGCTGTAATCTCTGAGAGTGGGTATTCTGTCTTAAGCCACTTTTTTATACCCAGCCCATGGCTTGGTACACAATAGATATTGAGGAAGGATAATTGAATAAACAGTACCCTCTGGTGGCTAGTACAATAAGTACAATCTTTTATGCATCGTAGAAGGGAGTAAAAAGCCCAGGCAATTACCCTTGAGAGGTAAAAATTTTCTTTCTTTTAATATTGGGTAAGGAACCATTTCAGAATGTGCGGTCTCTTAGGAGCTAGGTTGTTGTCCCAACATCTTTCTAAATCTTTCATAATGCAGCAAATAATATGTAAATGACAGAACAGTATTACCATTTTGAGTATGTGTAAAAAGAAAACCTAAGGGAAATTCGTCCCATGCAATGAAGAAAATATAACCTACTATACAATTTTTCATTATAACTTTATTTCAGAGCCAACACACTCACATTCACTCATTCATTCAACAAATATTTGTTGAATACCTGTAGTGTGCCAGGCACTACTCTAAGTGTTGGAGATAGAGTTGTGAATGAAACAAAGTCCTTAACATTAAGCTTACATTCTAGTTGGGGGAGACACACAATAAACCAATGTATTTTTATTAGGGGTTAAGTCCTGTGGATAAAAATAAACTAGGGGAGAGTGACATCACCAAGATGGCAACCTAGGTTGCTCCTGACTTTGTTTCCCCTCTCAAGAAGAACAACTAACATGAAATCAAAAACAAGACACTGCTGAGAGAATCCTAGAACATGGGGGTGAGGCTGAAGTCCCCTTCTGCTCCACAGAGACCCAGAGAGACTGCATTAGAAGGGTGAAAAGTGGCTACGCATTGACCACATTGCTCCTCCTCTAGGCTAGTGCAGCATCAGGCAGAGAGGTCTCCCGTGAGTCTCCGGTTCCTCCTGTGGGAAAAAAGAACCCAGTGGGGACAACTATCGCCTCCCTACATGGCGGGTCACTTTATGATCTCACACCACACGGGTTTCAGAATCTGTGGGGCTTAACCACTGGGAATCTGACTATGGTGGAGGAGCGGGGAATGGATTGGAACAACTAGTATATGGATCTTGGCCCAAAGAGTAATCCCAATGGCAGCTTTGCTTACCTGCAGAATCAAGTTGGGGAACACTTAACTAAAGTACTTTGTGGGTACAGGTCTAGATGTGGCTACTCAAACAAGGAGGCTTGCCAGCCCTGGAGCGCAGCGTGCCCAGGCCCAAGCAAGGAGCTGAATCACAGTCACACCCACTGTGGGGAGTGTCTTCCAGCCCTATCTGACCAGAAGGGCTGTTGACAACTTCTAGAAACAGTGCAGCCCAGTGGCACTTGAGCAGAAAGGCCAGCAGGCAGAGCTGATTACCCCTAGGGCAAAGCCAGTCCTGGTGAAGCCTCTGTATATACAGGCAAGGGGACTGATTTCTAGCTAAGGCTGAGGGTAGCTCCTGGATCATGCTAACTGGAGAGACTGGGAAATTGCGAGTGGCCTGGAGCAGTCTCTCCCCATCCCGCCCAGGCAGGGGAACTAAGACATAACCCTACCCACTGTGAACAGTGTCTTCTGTCTCCATCTAACCGAAAGGTCTGGAAACAACTCCTGAAAGCTGTGCAGTCCAGCGGCACTCAAGCCAAAAGGCAAGTGGGCAGAACTGAGAGTTTTCAGAATAAAGCCAGTGTCCCTGTTCGGTCAGGAAACTTGGGGCATGGGTTGGCTTGAGTTAATACAACAAAGAACTTTACTGCCTTTAGAGCTGCTTCTCCTGCTGTGCCCAGTCAGGGAATCTAATTCATAGCCCTGCTCATCACTGAATAAAACCTTCAGATTGTCTAACCAGGGAACCTAACCAGAGGACATAGGAAGCTGTATAGTCCATTCAACAGCCCTGTGTATAGTGGCACTTAAATAGAGAGCACAGCCTGTGGGTTCCCCTTTCTGAAAAGCAAAACCGGTGGCCTCACCTGACAAGTGAATTCAGTGCACACTCAGGCCTGATTCTGGCCTCCCAAACAACAAGCTGTACGGATCCTGGGCCCCGGCTGGCTTCCTTGCCGGGCAGGAAAACTAATTCATAGCCCCATCCACTAGTGAATATAGTACCTAGTCCCAACCATCTAGTAATTCTGACCAGAGAATCCAGGCAAGAGTGGAGCCCATTCTACAGCCTCACTTGGGTAGGGAACCAAGCCAGCCATCCTATGCAAATGTTTTCAGCCAGCAGCACACCCCCCATTCCAGTCTTCGGAGCTCAAACGATTGTCTCATCCAAGAATAGACCATAAGAGCAGTCATCTCTGCCCAAGGACATTACCAGCAGATGCCCAGAAAACCCAAACTGAGCTGACTGGTGAAGACCTGTTTCTGCCAAAGCAAATCTGTAAAGTTTGGAAGAGGAGCTCAATTACTTCTATGCATGGATACAAATGTAAGGAATCAAGGATCATGAAAAAGCAGGTAGCACCATCAAAGGAAACTGATAAAACAGTAGATCCTGACCCTAAAAAAAGGGGGAATCTATGAACTGTCAGACAGTGCATTTAGAATGATCCTATTAAGTTTAGTGAACTACAAGAAAACACAGAAAACTAAAGGAAATTAGGAAAACAATGCATGACCAAAATGAGAATTTTGATGAGGAAATAGCAACCATCAAAAAAAAAAAAAAACACAAAACAAAACAAAACAAAACAAAAAAAACACACACAGGGGCATCTGGGTGGCTCAGTTGGTTAAGCATCTGATTTAAGCTCAGATCATGATCTCATGGCTTGTGAGTTCAAGCCCTGCATCGGGATCTCTGCTGTCAGTGCAGAGCCTGCTTTGGATCCTCTGTCTCCCTCTCTCTCTGCCCCTCCTCTACTCTCTCTCTCTCTCCCTCTCTCTCTCAAATATAAACATTAAAAAACACAAACAAACAGAAATCTCAGAGTTGAAAATGCCATAACTGAACTGAAAAGTCCAATAGAGAGTTTCAAAAGTAGGCTTGACCACATAAAAGAAAGAATCAGATGACTGGAGGATAGGGCATTGTAAATTACTCAGTCAGAGGAGAAAAAAAAAAAAAGAATGAAAAAGTGAGGAAAGCCTGTGGGAATTAGGGGACAAAATGAAAAGAAAATATTCACATTATGGAAACTCCAAAAGTAGAAAAGAAAGAGAAAGAACGTATATTTAAACCAATAATGAAAATGTCCCAAACCTGGGGAGAGACATGGACATCCCCTATGAGGCCCAAAGGATCCCAAAGAGGTTGAATCCAAGACATACAATTAAATTGTCAAAAGCCTAAAGAAAGAATTTTAAAAGCAGCAAGAGAAGAGAGAGATGCTATATACAAGGGAACCCCCCAAAAGATTAGTGGATTTCTCAACAGAAACTTTTCAGGCTAGGAGAGAATGGGATGACATATATAAAATATTGGAAAAAAATATCTCTCAACCAAGAATTCTATACCAAGCAAAGCTTTTCTTCAGAAAAAAGAAGGGATAAAGATTTCTCAAACAAACAAAAGCTGAGGAAGTTCATTACCACCAGACCTGCCTTACACGAAATGCTAACAGGAGTTCTTTGACTGGAGGTAAAACTATGCTAATTAACATCATAAAAACATAAAAAGGTAGTATAAATCTCAGTGGTAATTGTAGATATATAGTCATAGTTAGATTCTGCAATATGGTACTAGTGGTGTATAATGTACTTACAACACTAGTTTAGAAGTTAAAAAAAAAGAACATAGTAAAAATAACCATAACCATAATAATCTGTTACTAGTTACATGATCTTAAAAGTATGTATATTGTGGGGCACCTGGGTGGCTCAGTCGGTTGAGTGTCTGACTCTTGATTTTGGCTCAGGTCATGGTCTCACAGTTTTGTGAATTCGAGTTCCCTGTCAGGCTCTGCACTGACAGCGTGGAGCCTCTTGAGATTTTCCCTCTCTCTGTCCTTCCCCTGCTCGCCCTCTCTCTGTCTCTCTCAAAAATAAATAAATAAAAGTTTTAAAAAGTACATGTAAATGGTAACAGCAGTAACCTAAAATGTGGCGGGAAAGAGAAGTAAAAGTGTAAAGTTTATGAATTGTATTTAAGTTAAATTTTTATCAGTTTAAGTTAAGGCATTATAAATTTAAGGTATTTTATGTAAACCTCATATTAACCACAAGGAAAAATTCTGTAGTAATTACACAAAAGAACACTGTAAAGAAGGTAGAGATATTGATACTAGAAGACATCAAAATACAAAGAAAAGACAGCAGGATAAGAAACAAAGAAAAAGAGATCTGTGAAACAACCAGAAAATAATTTTTAAAAATGGTAATAAGAAGTCTTTATCTATCAATAATTATTTGAAATGTAAATGGATTAAATTATTCAGTTAAAAGACAAAAAAATGGCTGAATGGATTTAAAAAACATTGAAAAATATGCTGCTTACAAAAGACTCACTTTAGCCTTAAAGACACACACACTGAGAGTGAAGGGATGGAAAAAGACAGTTTAAAAAAAAGGAAGTGTAACTATAATTATATCAGACAAAATAGACTTTAAACTAAAAATGGTAAAAAGAGACAAAGAAGGTCATTATGTAATAATAAAGGGATCAATATATCAAGAAGATATAACACTTGTAAACATTTGTCCAACACTGGAGCACATAAATATATAAAGCAAAAACTAACAGCTAAAAGGAGAAAATAACAGAAAGACAATACTAGTCGGGGACTCTAATACCCCACTTTCAACAATGGATAAGTCATTCAGAGAATCAATAATGAAACTGCAGATTTGAACAACACTATAGACCAAATAGACCTAATAGACATATACAGAACATTCTATCTAACAACAGCAGAATACGCATTCTTCTCAAGTGCACATGGAACATTTTTTGCATAATCCACATATTAGGCCACAAAACAAATCTTAGAAAATTCAAGAAGATTGAAATCATACCAGATATCTTCTCTAACCATGATGGCATGAAACTAGAAATCAATAAAGAGAAAAAAACTGAAAAATTTATGAGCACATGGAAATTAAACAAGACTCTCCTGAACAGCCAATGGATCAAAGAATAAATTAAAGAGGAAATAAAAAATTTCTTGAGACAAACAAAAGTGGAAATAAAACATACCAAAACTTGTAGGATGCAGTAAAAACAGTTCTAAGAGGGATATTCATAGCAATAAATGCCTACATTTAAGGAGCAAGAAAGATCCCAAATAATGAACCTGACTCTATACCATGAAGAACTAGAAAAGGAAGAACAAACTGAGTCCACAGTTAGCAGAAAAAAAGGAAATAATAAAGATGAGAGCATAAATCAACGAAATAGAGAACAGAAAAAGAATAGAAAAGGTTAACCAAACTAAGAGTTTGTTCTTTGAAAAGATAAAGCTAGCTAAAGCTAGACTAACCAAGGATAAAAGAGAAAGGACCCAAATCATTAAGATTATAAATGAAAAAAGAGATATTACAATTGACACTACAGAAATTCAGAGGATCCTAAGAGCCTACTATGAACGGTTATAGTTGGCATATATATAGTTGGCATATAAGCTGAAGAAAGCTGGCAACTTAGAAGAGATGAAGGAAATTTTAGAAATAATTTACCAAGACTGAATCAGGAAGAAATGGAAAATCGGAACAGAGGAATTACTAGTAATGAGACTGAATCAATAATTTAAAATCTCCTAACAAAGGACCAGATGGCTTCACTGGTGAATTTTACCAAATACTTAAAGAAGGATTAATGGCTATTCTCAAAGTCTTCCAAAAGTTTCAAGAGGAGAGAACATTCCCAAACTCTTTGTATGAGGCCAGCATTATACCAAAACCAGAAAAGGACACTACCAGAAAAGAAAACTACAAGCAAATATCCCTGATGAATATAGATGCAAAATTCTTAATAAAATACCAGCAAACCAAATTCAGCAGAACATCAAAGGGATCATACACCATGATCAAGTGGTATTTACCCCTGAAATATAAGGATAGTTCAACATTTGCAAAGTAATCAGTGTGATACATCACATTAATAGAATTTTAAAAAAGAATTACATAATCATCTCAATAGATGCAGAAAAAGCATTTGACAAAATTCAAATCCATTCATTATAAAAACTCTTAACAAATTAGGCATAGAAGGAACATATCTCAACCTAATGAAAAGGCTATCTATGACAAAACGGCAGCTAACATCATACCCAGTGGTGAAAGTTTGAAAGCTTTTCCTTTGAAATAAAGACCAAGATAAGGGTGCCCACTGTCAGCACTCCTATGCAACATAGTGCTAGAATCGCTGCTAGAGCAATCAGGCAAGAAAAAGAAAAGATATCAGAATTGGAAAGGAAGTAAAATTGAAATGACATGAGTTTACATACAGAAAATCCTGAAGTCTTAACCAAAAAACTATTAGATCTAATCAATGGATTCAGTGAAGTTTCAGGATACAAAATTAACATAAATATTAGTAGCATTTCTATACATTAACAATGAATTTTCTGAAAAAGATAAATTGAGACCATTTACAATAGCATCAAAATCAAGAAAATGCTTAGGAATAAATTTAGCTAAGGAAAAAGATCTCTGAAAACTACAAGACATTGATGAAAGAAATAGAAGAAAACAAATAAATTAAAAAGTATCCCATGTTTGTGGATTGGAAGAATTAATATTGTTAAATTGTCAATACTACCAAAAGCCATGTATAGATTCAGTGCAATTTCTATAAAGATTCCAATGGCATTTTTTACCAAAGTAGGAGAAACACAGGAGACCCTAATAGCCAAAGAAATCTGAGAAAGAACAAAATAGGAGTCATCACACGTTCTGATTTGAAGCTACACTATAAAGTCATAGTCATCAAAGCAGTATGGTACTGGCATAAATACACACAAATAGACCAATGGAACAGAATTAAGAGCCCAGATATAAACCCAAGTATATACAGTCAACTAATATGTGACAAGAGAACCAAGAATACTCAATGGAGAAAAGACTGTGTTTTCAACAAATGGTGCTGAGATAATTGGATATTCACATATGAAAGAATAGAACTGGATCCTATCTTATACCACTCACAAAAGTTAACTGCAAATAGATTAAAGATTTAAATGTAAGTCCTGAAAGCATGAAACTCCTAGAAGAAAACATAAGAATAAAGTTCCTTGCTAGGTGTATTTGTGACTTTATTTTTGTATATGAAACCTAAAATGCACAAGCAACAAAATCATAAATAAACAAGTGGGACTGCATCAAACTAAAAAAGGTCTACGTAGCAAAATAAACCATCAACAAAGTGAAAAACCAGCCTACGCAATGGAAAAAAATATTTGCAAACCATGTATCTCATAAGGTGTTAATATACGAAATACACAGAGAACTCCTACAACCCCATAGCAGAAAACCAAATAGCCCAATTAGAAAATGGGCACAGGACCTGAATAGACATTCCTCCAAAGAAGATATACAAAAGGCCAGCAGGTACATGAAAAGATGCTCAGCATCACTGGTAATTAGGGAAATATAAATGAAGACCACAGTGACATACCATCTCATGACTGTTAGAAAAACCACCATCAAAAAGATGAGGTAACAAATGCTGGCCTGGATGTGGAGTAAAGGGAGCCCTTGTGTACTGTTGGTGGGGTTATAAATTGGTGCAGACACTATCTAAAACAGTATGGAGGATCCTCAAAAAATGAAAAGTAGAACTACCATATGATCCAGATATATTCTGGAAATATATACAAAGGGAATGAAAACCCTAACTCAAAAAGATATCTGCGTCCCCATGTTCATAGCAGCGCTATTTCTAATAGCCAAGTCACGGAAACAACTTAAGTGCCCATCAATGGATGAAAAGATAAAGAAGTTGTGGTATATAATACAATAGAATATTAATCAGCCATAAAACGAAGGAAATCCTACCATTTGTGACAACATAGATAGACCTTGAAGGCATTGTGCTAAGTGAAATAAGTCAGAGAAAAACAAACGCTATATAATCTCACTTACAGATGAAATCTAAAAAACCATAATGATCTAGATCAATGAGCATTGATCATTGAGCATGATATTGGGTAAGCCCTTCTCTCTAGGACTTTAATTTCTATCTGCAGAGTGAGAGGCTAGGAATCTATGATTTCTTTAGTCTTTTCCATATCTAACGATTCTGTGGCTCTGAAGAGATAGAAAGGAGGTTTCTACCTTATCTCATAGAGAATTTCTAGCTGTACACGTAACATAGCAGCTACAAGCCTAGATTATCCCTCTCTCACTTTTTTTCTTGCATGTTCTAAACAGTTCCCTGGTGTGGAAAGAGAATATGGAGGTGAAAGTAACTAATCTTAAATTTTATTTTAATGTTTATTTATTTTTGAGAGAGACAGAGTGTGAGCAGGGTGGAGGCAGAGACAGAGAAACACACACACAGAATCTGAAGCAGACTCCAGGCTCTGAGCTGTCAGCACAGAGCCCGATGGGAGGCTAGAACTCACGAATTGTGAGATCATGACCTGAGCCGAAGTCACATGGTTAACGGACTGAGCCACCCAAGTGTCCCAGAAAGTAACTAATCTTAATGCTACAAAGACTTGGAGGGCTGATACCTGAGGAGAAAGGACTTTAAAACTAACACAGAGTTGCCACATGGCACAGGGTCATTCCCATGTCATGTATATGGAGCCAACTGTCTTCTGTTGCCATTATTTTTGTTAGACTCAGGGTAAAATAAACATGGAATGTGCGCATGTGTGTCTGTATATGTGTGTGTGCATGATGCATATTTTCTAAAGGTTGCATCATATACACTTTTATACTATATATTTTTTCAAAAGTCAGGAAATAATTGTACAAAATATTTCCAATGCTTACATCAGAGGAATGTGATTATCTTGGGAGACAATTCTGAGAGGAAAAGAACAATGTTTGTGAGCATAGTCTCTCTGTCTCTGCTTCTCTCTCTCTCTTTCCCTCTCTCTCTTTCTCTCACATACACACACGGACACACACGCACACAGTGGTTAAAATCATGGACAAGAGCTAGACTGCCTGAGTGCAAATCCTGGCTCTGCCATGTGCTAGTTATAGGATCTTGGGCAAGTTACATAACCTCTACATCTCGCACTTGGTTCTGTAAAATGGCAATGATAACAATCACGCCAACTTCAGAGGGTTAATAGGATACATAAATGAGTTAAAATATACAAAGCAGTTTGAACAGTGCCTGTTGCATTGCAGGAAATGTGTCTGCCAGTCACTGTCTGTCAGGAGGCCTCCCACAGCATGGATCGCTGAGTGAAACATATTAGGATTCTTACACTTCTTGAAATGGCCTGGCTGCCACCTCCCTCCCATCCACACTCTGTTTCTAACTTCAGCAGTCCCACCCCCCACCCACCTCCACCGTTATAAGCCCCTCACCCACTCCTCTGCCAAAAAAATTAACTTGGGCACTGAGGCAGAAGGTTGTTTAACTCTACCTCAGTAATTTCAGTAATTTTTTCCTCCTAAGCTGTAGTTACTCCAGCACCAGGGGGACTAAAAATCCTATTAATAATTTTGCATATCCACCAGACCTTTAAGTGATCACCCTCCCCCTAAATCTAAAGAAACGGATAAAATCCATTTGAAAAACAGCCCTATTTCATTTACCTATTTTTATGTATAGCTGGCAGGACCATCTTTGAAATATTGCGTTGTTTTGCTTTAGAAAACAACAAAAAAAGATCGTCTCATCTTCTTCCTTTTATACTTTTGAGCCTTCCTGATACAAAGGGCTCTGAGGTGGTGGTGGTGGTGGTGGTGGTGGTGGTGGTGGTGGTGGTGGTGGTGGTTGTGTGTGTGCACACATGTGTGTGAGTGTGTGTATTGTGTGTGTATTGACACTAGTGTGTATTGACCTAGTGTGATCTGGATTAATAGCTTAGGGTGCCTGGGTGGCTCAGTCTCTTAAGCGCCTGACTCTTGGTTTTGGCTCAGGTCATGATCTCTCAGTTTCATGAGTTCAAGCCCCGTGTCTGGCTCTGTGCTGGCAGTGTGGAGCCTGCTTGGGACTTTCTCTCCCTCTTTCTCTGCCCCTCTCCACTCACGCTGTCTCTGTCTCTCAAAAGTAAATAAAAAATTTTTAAAAGGCACCTTAGCTTAGATGCTGCCATTGTAAGTGCTATATCTGCTTCATAAACATTGTGGCCTCTTATTTTTTCCATGTTTATTGAGATGTAATTGACATATAACATTGCATAAGTTTGAAGCATACGATGTGATAATTTGATATACATATAGATTAGAAAATGATTACCATAATAAAGTTAGTTGACACATTCACCACCTCTCATAGTTACCTCTTTTAGCCTGTGTGGTGAGAGCATTAAGGATCTACTCTCTTAGCAGCTTTCAAGCATACAGTACAGTCTTGTTAACTATAATCAGGGAATCTAATAAAGCCAAACTCCTAGAAACAGAGAGAACATTGCATTTTCTTGAATGCATCATTTTGAGAGGTTGATGAATTCTTTGCAGCACAGTAAGGTGACAGGGCTGTTCATAACAACTTCTTGATAATCCATCAGACAGCCAATTTACCTCTCGCTCTTCCTTCTCATCTCCTTTGCACAGAAAGTGACTTTGCAGGGTGAGTGTAGCCCACCTCAACCCGTTTTCTCTGATGTCGTGGAGTCTGAGAAGGTGGGGTTGGTGGCCACCTGAGCCGTTCCTGGGCAATAATGGTGGGTGAGAAATTTGCTGCACCCTCCCATTTCCTTGAGTACTGTGCCTGCTTTTCCTCTCCACCTTGTTCTCAGTTAAGGTGTTAGCAAATGATGGTTAAGGTATTCCTATAGTCTTACAATCCTGACATTTTATCCAGGTGCACCTGAAGACTCAGAATGACAGTGCAGCTCTCCATAATATATCTGCAACCTGCGTTTCTAGCCTTATTCTCCTCCCTTCCATCTGTCAGGCTGATCTGCTTTATCCAAACATCCTCTACTTTCCTGCGTGTGCTTTTTTTGTTCATGCTATTCACGTCCTTCTCTTGGCCTAGAATTCTCTTTATGTTTTTGTTTTGTTTTGTTTTGAGAGAGAGAGAGAGAGAGATAGTGAGTGGGAAAAGGGCAGAGAGAGAGAGAGAGAGAGAGAGAGAATCGGAAGCAGGCTCCAGGCTCTGAGCTGTCAGCACAGAGCCCAATGCAGGGCTCGAACTCACGAGCTGTGAGATCATGACCTGAGCCAAAGTCAGACGCTTAACCAACTGAGCCACCCAGGTGCCCCTCTCTCTCTTTAAACCTCATTTCTGTGCGTCCAAGTCTTGCTCATTCTTCAGGACCAGCTCAGCCAGATGAACCCTTCCCTAATCCCCTGATTGTCCTTTACCACAGGCAAACTTCATTTTCTCCTCTCTGTGCCCTCGGAGAGCTTTGTATTCTACGATATTGCTTGTTCTACTCTTCCTTGAGTTGTAGTTAGTTCGACTCACACTGATCGTCTTCACTAGACTGTAAGTACCTTGAAGGCAGAAGCTGAAGTCTTTTGCATCATTCCGTCCCACACGGACACCCACACAGTGCCTTGTACACAGTGTAGGCCCTCAATAAACGTTTGTTGGTAAAAACTTCCCCCAACGATCTTTAATGCAGGCATTTCAAAATCTTCTTGGGGGGAGATCTATTTAGGCAGAAGATTTCAGGGAACGAACTAGGATGGCATTGACTGTAGAGTGGAGGACACTGAGATGAAGCTGCCAACCAGGTGTGCTATTAGAACATAAGTGAACTTCACTTGACTATTGGTATAGAGCTCATCCACTACTTCATACACACAATTCCACCCAAACAGGAAGTACCAGCTCCTTCTAAACTGTTGTGCAGTGCTCAGCATGACTGATGGATGTGCCTGAGCTGAGGGGAGTGTGTGAGTGAGGAAGTTTCTCATGGGGATGGGTTGGAGGGAAGGCTGATGCACTTTGAACTCAAGAATAAAAGACCTATAGAACAAGCGTGTGGGAGATCGCCCAAGAAAACTATCAAATAAGTTCTCTGAAAGAACCTCAGGGTAAAAGGTCTAGCCATTTACATTTCAATGCAGAATAGAAACAATTACCAAAATAACGGTTTTGTGCCCTCTTTTAAGCCTTTGCAACGTGTGGCTTTTGTGAACTCCCAGATATTTATTTCGTGGTAGTGACCAGCATTAGAGTACTTCTAATGGGACATGTGTGTTTGTGTCAGGGAAGGGTGGAGATTGGGGAAGACTAGGTCTGACTGTGGATTTAATCTTTGGGCTGGGAGGTAGGAAGGAACTTTGGGAAACAGTAGGGTGGGCAGTTGGATAAAAATGTGCGGGTCAAATCCTTGCTGCCTTTGGGAAGAAAGAAAAGAACACAGAGCAGGAAAAGGACGTGGTGACCTAACAGGGAAGCCTGTGTTCCCTAGGACTTGGGTCTTGGAGGACTTATGCTGAGAGTCGGTCTTAAACATCAGAAACTGCTCCCCGCCCCCGCAAAAATTGCCTGTTTTTTTTTTGAGGGGGGTGGTGGAGAGATTTATACAAGCAGGTTGCCAAGATTACCCTAATGGTATTTTTAGGGAGGATAGATTTTTCCACAGATAAAAAGGCTTTTGATCAAACCCACTAACCCAAACCAAAGAGCAAAGGCCGAATAAAGATGTGGAATCTTCCACCAACCAACCAGCCAGCCAGTCCACCAACCAACCAAAAGTGCGTATCAAGATAAGCCCGGTTGTTTTCAACTAAGGGTTAATAAACGAGTGAAATAGTCAGTGAATTTTCAAGGAAAACTGCATACCAGGGCTTTCAAGTACCTTCCAAGCAATTTGAGATGTTTTATTCACATCACGAAGACAGTTTTACCCTGGAGTAACTCCTGTTCAGAAAACACTCAAGGAACCTGCTCTTTTGGGCTGCTTCTTGACATGGAAAAATTTTAATGTCACTGCTCTACCTTTCGTTTGGGATTTTGCCTCTTCAGCCAAATTTCTGCTCTACTACCTGTGCCTGGCTGTTTTATTTTGCCCACCACAACTGTCCATACTGCACCCTAGTTCCCTCACTTCAATCTACATTTTCTGTACAAAATGTGTTTGCCATAGTACATTTTCTAATGTTTGTCATTCTTCTGATTTTTCATTTTACTAAGTCAATCAGCAAATGTTGTGTGTAAAGCATTGCGCCTGTTACAGCAGGAGAAACAAAGCAACATGAAAACTTTCCTCAAGGAGCTTGCTGTCTAATTAAGTTTTTCAAGCAAGGGAGTGCTTCTCATATTTGACCTTTCCTTTCGATTCCTGTTACCCTCTTTGGCTAGGCCCTGTTCACATCAAAATCATTTCCTAAATCGCCTCCCCCCGGTTTACCATTACCCCCAATCAAATCAATCCCAGTTCATCTTTTCTTAGGAAAAAGTTAACTTGATGGTTGCCAGAGGAGGGGATGGAGGTATAGGCAAAATGGGTGAAGGGGAGTGGGGGGTACAGGCTTCCAGTTATGGAATGGATAAGTCACAGGGGATGAGAGGTACAGCATAGGGAATATAGTCAATGGTATTGTAATAGTGTTGAATGGTGACAGACGGTAGCGACACTTATGGAGAGCACAGCATAACATATAGAGTTCTTGAATCACTATGCTGTACACCTGAAACTAATGTAACATTGCATGCCAACTATACTTCAATTAAAAAATATGTATTTTTTAAAATTTCTTTAAAGTTTATTTACTTTGAGAGAGAGAGAGAGTGAGTGTGTGTGTGTGTGTGTGTGTGTGTGTGTGTGTGTGTACGCAGGAGAGGGGCAGAGAGAGGAGAGAGAATCCCAAGCAGGCTCTGAACTGTCAGTAAAGAGCCTGATGAGGGGCTCAATCCCACAAATCAGGAGATCATGACCTGAGCTGAAATCAAGAGTCAGACACTTAACTGACTGAGCCACCCAGGTGCCCTCTGCCCCCCAAAATATATGTATTTTTAAAATTCATTATTTCATCCTACCCTCCTACCCAAAAAAATATTTTTTCAAGGATACCGTATTGCCTAATGAATAAAGTTCAATTTTGTTAGTTTGGCTCAAAATTTCTCTCCTTTTTACCTTTAAAATCTAAGTCCTATCCATCTTTAAGGCTCAAGTCCCACTGCATTCAGGCATCTCTTCTATACTTCCCCCACTGAGAGTGATCTTTCCCTTCAACTTCTAGAGATTATATTCTACATCACTCATTGGTATTCTACCTTGACATGTTTGTTTTATATGCATGTGGCTTTTCCCCATTCAGATTGCAAATTTATTGGGCTGCCTGGGTGGCTCAGTCAGTTGAGTGTCCAACTTTGGCTCATGGCCTCAATCTCACAGTTTGTGCATTCAAGCCCCTTCAGTGCACAGCCCACTTCAGATCCTCTGACCGCCTCCCGCTCTCTACCCCTTCCCCAACTTGGAAGAAAAAACCTTAAATATTGTATGTTTATTGAGAGAAGGGCCTGAACATAATGTTCATAATGCACATAAAAGATGCTTCATATATGTTTGATGATGAAGATGGTGATGATTTTTCCTGATTTCAGGGTATGTATAGGATGGGTCACAAGGGTGGTTGGCAAAGGAAAGATCCTGAAGGTGGGGAAAGAATTAATAAATCTTTTATAGTAACAGTCCAAAAGGGTGATAAGGACTTTAACTTATAGATTCCTTGGCTCAGAGCCTCATTGTGTTGCCAGAAAAATTTCAGTGAGCTTGAAAAGAAAAGGAAGGGCAAGACTTTGGGACTGCTGTGAATTTATGTGGGGGCTGAGGGAGAATTAGAAGTCAGAAGTAAGCAAACCTGAGTAGCTTCAGTAAAGATAATAGTATTAGCAGGAAGGAAGGAAGGAAGGAAGGAAGGAAGGAAGGAAGGAAGGAAGGAAGGAAGGAAGGAAGACAAAGGAAGGAAGGAAGGAAGGAAGGAGGGAGGGAGGAAGGAAAGAAATCAGGGGTGGAAGCCAGATGTAGAGGGGAGAGGATGAGTTTGCTTTTAGACGTACTGAATTCAGGGTAACTTGAGTAACCAAGCGGACATGTCTAGCAAGCAGTGAGCTATTCCCTATCCCCATTCGATTCAATACAACAGATATTTACTGGACACCTACCGTATGCCAGTCACTATGTTAGAGATGAAGTCAAATAAGACACCATCCCTGGTCTCCAGAACTCATGTTTGAGTGGGGAAGACAGACTAACAAATTCCTACTGTATAAGGTAGTAAATGGTATAATTGAACTATATATGTAGTGCTATGGTAGTATAAATAGGGGACGCATTTTGTCCAAGCAGGTGAGAAAAAGTTACAGAAGTGATGATTTTGGAGCAAGATCTGGAAACATCAGTAGATGTTTGTTCAGTAAACTAATAGGGAAATGACTTTCCAAGTGAACAAAATCTTGAGGAAAGGCATAGGACATAGAGGTGCATGGGACCCTAGGGGAACAAGTGATCTGGAATGACTAAAGAGAATGGGATGAGAGAATAAAGATGGGGGCACCTGGGTGGCTCAGTTGGTTAAGCATCCAACTCCTGATCAGGTCATGATCTCAAAGCTCGTGGGTTCGAGCCCCGCATCAGGCTCTATGTTGACAGCTTCGCCTGGAGCCTGCTTCAAATTCTGTGTCTCCCTCTCTCTCTCTACCCCTTCCCTGCTCACTTTCTCTCTCTTCCTCTATCTCTCAAAAATAAATAAACATTAATTTTTTTTTTAAAAGATGGATGGAGCAAAAGGTGATGGTTGTCAGAAACTGGACAGGAATTTTGTTATATTAGCCTGGGGAGGCAGTCTAGTGTGATGGCTTTAAAGGTATGGACTATAGTGTCAGTATGCCTGGGTCCAAATCCCATCTCTGCCACTTACTAGGTGTGTGGTCTTGAGCAAGTCACTGAGTCTCTCTGTTCTCAGTTTTCCCATCTGTAAAATGGGGCTGCTGGTACCTGCCTCAGAGGATTGTTTTGATGACTGAGAGATCAAGTTAAAGTAAACTGATAGAGGTAGTGCTTAGCACATAGTGAGTGTTACGTAACGGTTGGCCCAAGGGCTAAACTATAAGGAAAAAGGCACCATACAATTGTGTCCTACACCATCAGCGGCTTCAAAATGAAATTATAAATGAGAACTAAAGTCTCCAGATACCCTAAACACAGATCCAGGGCGCACTAGATGAATCTCCAATTTTCACATGAGTGGGAGTTTCTTGCGAGGGTGACGTTATCTGCCTTGGAAACGCAGATCCAATTTAGGGAAAGGGCGAGGAGTCTGAGAAAAAAACAATTACAATGGCCGGAGTGGGACTGTTTATTCCCAATACATGGAAGCTCTCATTATGGCATTCCCTCTGCAAAGTGGAAATAAAACAAAATAAGGTTGAAATACCGCCAGCGTATTTTATTTCAGTTAAGTAAGCAACTGAAAACTGGTCAGTGGGGACCTTAGAGGATGAGAGAGACGGCAGCGGGGTCCAGCGACAGGCATTTTGCCGGGTTTGGAGTAGGTAAAGGAATCCCGTGAAGAGGACTAGCGATTGGAAATGCAATCCTACCTTGCTAATGAAGCATACCCAGCCCCTGGTGTTTTGATACTCTCAAGTAACCCGTTGTCTGTTCCTCGGCTTTCTAGAGCTCCGCTGGAGTGATCCTTGAGTAGGCTCTTGGAATGATTGTGCTTCCCTGTGTGACTGCTCTGTGTGCCTCTCAAATGGAACTGAGCCTCGTCCGCCCACCCAGCCAGCCCAGGGGTTTCTCTTGGCAGAACTCGATCTGAATTCTGGTTTTACCACCTACTTGGAAGCCGCTCACGTTGTCCGAGCTTCAGTTTCTCTATCTGTGGCATGGGAATAGAAATGACTCCTAATTATAAAGTGCTTATAAGCATTACACGAAATAATGTATCTCTAAAGCATTGGAACATTAAGTGCTTAAATGACATGCCTTTCCACTTAGACAACCCAGAGATGCCCTCTCTCAGCTCAGCCCTGCTGGGGACTTCCTATCATCTAATGTCAATAGTAGTAGAGATGGGAGGAAGGAGAAATCAGGATATGGAAAGACAATGAAAAACGGTGGCTTTTTTTTTTTTTTTCCGACCCCACTCTGACTTTGCAGTGGAGATATTCTGATGTGGCCAGTATTCTAAAATAGGAGAGGTGGGGCACCTGGGTGGCTCAGTCAGTTAAGCATCCGACTTCAGCTCAGGTCATGACCTCACGGTTCATGGGTTCGAGCCCCGCGTCGGGCTCTGTGCTGATAGCTAGCTCAGAGCCTGGAGCCTATCTTCAGATTCTGTGTGTCTCCCTCTCTCTCTCTGACCCTCCCCTGCTCATGGTGTCTCTATCTCTCTCTCAAAAAAAAAAAAAAAAAATTAAAAAAATAAAATAGGAGAGGTATTTTTTCTTTTTAATGTTTATTTATTTTTGAAGGAGAGAGAGACAGAGCGTGACCAGGGGAAAGGTAGAGAGAGAGGGAGACACAGAATCCGAAGCAGGCTCCTGGCTCTGAGCTGTCAGCACAGAGCCCGACGTGGGGCTCGAACCCACCAACCGTGAGATCACATCCTGAGCTGAAGTCAGATGTTTAACTGACTGAGCCACCCCGGCACCCTTCATTCATATATTTAAGAATTAGAAGGAAACAAGGAAAATTGAAGCCATTGTTTTAGGATGGTGGAAAGTCGATTCTTGGGATGTTATCTTAATATTACTGTGCCTGTGGAGAGGGATCCTCTTTTCCTGACATACTTAAAATCTCCTTACCCTCTTTTCAAAAGAGCAGCAGGAGAACAGGATGCTGGGGTAAAGGGAGTTGCACAGTGGGAATAACATGCCCCCATCTCATCTGTCCTTCTGCCCAGCCTTCCATTAACCATCATGATCTACCAGAGGTCGGAGAGCTTCCTATCTGTGGTGCTTCAATGCCCTTGCATCATTAATATCATCATCTCTACCCTTCTTCTAGGACTGGATCTTATGAGGGAGGTATGGAAGAAGTTGTGCATGCTTAGCTGTCAATCCGAACCTTTGAGAGGCAGCAGGGGACAAAGGCGGCAATCACTGTGTAATATTCTGGACTTTCTTGGCAGGTGAATACAGCTATGCATGAGGCAAAACTTATGGAAGAATGTGACGAGTTGGTAGAGATCATCCAGCAGAGGAAGCAAATGATTGCTGTCAAAATCAAAGAAACAAAGGTAAAGCACAGCCACTTCGGTGAGGCCAAGGCAGAGTTGACTTTACATATGTCAGATTCCTCTTGATGATTCCAGGGTGAATGTGGATCACAAAAGTAAGAAGAAATGAGGTTGTAGGGAGGGAGGCAGAGAAGAAGCAATGTTTAACCTAGTGCAATGAATCCAGTAAAAATAATGGCAGTTATGGGGTGTTGGAAATGTTCTATATCTTGGCCAGGTTGGTGGTCACATAGTGTTTGTAATATACAAAAAAAAAATCATTGAGTTGTACATTTCAGAGGTGGGTGCTTTACTGAATGAATGTTATAAGTCAACCCAAAAAGAAAAAAGAAAAAATGTAATGGTGGAAATGAGGGCCAGAATTATGGCAGGACCATGCATGTTATTATAAGATCTTTGGGTTTAATCTAAAAGGCATTGGGAAACCATTTCAATTTCTTAGGAAGGGAGAAGGCTGATCAGTATGGCAGAGGTTTGCAGGATAGATCAGAACAGGATGATACTGAAGTCAGAGAAGCAAATTAAGAGGCTTCTGGAATTTTTTTTTTGAAATTTTTTAATGTTTCTTTTTGAGAGAGAGAGTGAGAGTGGCGGCCAGGTAGAGAGAGGGGAACAGGGGATCCAGAGAAGGCTCCGCACTGACAACACAGAGCCTGATGCAGGGCTCAACCCCACGAACCATGAGATTATGATCTGAAGCAAAATCAAGAGTCAGAATGAGCCACTGAGGCGCCCCTAAGTTTGTATTTTTAGTAACCATGTTTCTTGGCTCTGAAGATTTACAAAACTACAAAAAAATTGAAATTCTATTCCCTTCATCTAAATTGAGCAGTAATATTAGCTTTCTAATATTAGCTTTAGGAAGTATGTATGTAATATTAGCTTTAGGAAATATGTATGTACCAAAAAAATTTTTTTGTCATTAGGCCAAGCCATTTTATAGTAAGTTGTGGACATCAAGAACCACCCATATTATTATCTAATATGTAGTCCATATTCACATTTTATCCTTTTGTCCTCTTTTCATCCAGGATCCAGTCCAGGATCCCACACTTGGTTGTTGCGACTTTTACTTCCTCCAATGTGTTTGAGTTTCCCTGCCATTATCTTTTGTATTTTATGACATTGACTTTTTAAAGTTTATTTATTTATTTATTTATTTATAATAGTTTATTGTCAATTTGGTTTCCATATAACACCCATAACACCCAGTGCTCATCCCCACAAGTGCCCTCCTCCATGCCCATCACCGCCCTTCCCCTCCCTCCCACCCCCAACAGCCCTCAGTTTGTTCTTGGCATTCAAGAGTCTCTCATGATTTGCCTCCCTCCCTCTCCCCCACTATTTTCCACCTTCTTCTCCCCCATGGTCCTCCATTAAGTTCCTCCTAATCCTCCTATACGTACAAACATATGGTATTTGTCCTTCTCTGCCTGACTTATTTCGCTCAGCATAACACCCTCAAGGTTCATCCATGTTGCTACACATGGCCAGATTTCATTCTTTCTCATTGCCATGTAGTATTCCATTGTATAGATAAACCCCATCTTCTTGATCCATTTGTCCGTTGATGGACACTTAGGCTCTTTCCATGTTTTGGCTATTGTTGAGAGTGCTGCTATGAATATTGGGGTCCATGTGCCCCTATGCATCAGCACTCCTGTATCCCTTGGGTAAATTCCTAGGAATACTATTGCTGGGTCATAGGGGAATTCTAGTGTTAAGTTTTTGAGGAACCTCCACACTGTTTTCCAGAGGGGCTGGAATTGAGATCATACCATGTACACTTTCAGATCACAATGCTATGAAACTTGAAATCAATCACAGGAAGAAGTCTGGAAAACTTCCGAAAACATGGAGGTTAAAGAACACCCTACTAAAGAACGAATGGGCCAATCAGGCAGTTAGAGAAGAAATTTAAAAATACATGGAAACAAATGAAAATGAAAATACAACAATCCAAACTCTATGGGATGCGGCAAAGGCAGTCCTAAGAGGAAAGTACATTGCACTCCAGGCCTATTTCAAGAAATTAGAAAAAGGGCAAGTGCAAAATCTAACAGCACACCTAATGGAATTTTTAAAATATTTTTTTAGATGTTTATTTATTTTTGAGATGGAGAGCATGTGTGGGGGAGGGGCAGAGAGGGAGAGAGACACAGAATCTGAAGCAGGCTCCAGGCTCTGAGCTGTCAGCACAGAGCCCGATGCGGGGATGGAACCCATGAACCGAGAGATCATGACAAGCGGAAGTCAGATGCTTGACCAACTGAGTGCCCAATGGAATGGTTTTTGATAGGAGTTGATGAAGACCTAAACCAGGGAAAGGCCAGCACAAATGGAAGGGAAGAACATAGCAGGCACTACTAGAAAGGAAATGATGAGAATCATCAACTGATTAGCTATGAAAGATGAAGGGGAAAGAGAAGATTTCCAGGTTTTTAGCTTAGGAATTGAAGAAGTGCAGTCAAGGTCAGGTGTGAGCCCCCTTGCATCTCTATGGTTTTGGGCTTATTGGTCTGCCAGTCAGTGTAGTGATTATAAGAAGCTCATACTGTGTATACAATGTGAGGAGTTCTGAGAGTTTGGAGTGATAGTCAGTACTTTGTGCCATGCTGGGTGGTTCCAGTTAACACAGGAATTGAAATTTCTGCGACCCCAGGTCTGTGAACACACAAGTATGTGTACAGATACATAGAGAAATATATACACAGAAATGTAGATACTCATAAAGAACAAGGAGGTACTTTTTATGAAACATGTATATAAAAAGCTATTGACCATAAAATGTAAACAGTGGTGATCTCTGGGTGTTAGGGTTTCTTTTTACACTTTCTTATTTTCGAAATATTCTCTGGTGAGCATGCATTGCTTTTGTAATCAGAAAAATTAATGTTACCAATAAAAAAGAGGAGGCCGATGAACTAGAGTATATAACTGGCTGTATATGCAGTGTGGGTAAGTGGGCTGGAGATGAGAAGAGGGGCTGGCAAGACAGATGGAGAGGGTAAGGTGAGGAGATGAGTGGTTAGTATGGGGACATTAATAGGCCTTATTTTTAGAATTACCGCAGCAAATCGCCTTGTGTTGTTTTATCGTTTTTAATTAAGCCCCGGATGTTTCATCTCATTTTTCTTTGGCTCATTCCTTGAAGGTAATGAAGCTGAGAAAGTTGGCACAGCAGGTTGCTAATTGCCGCCAGTGTCTTGAACGGTCAACAGTCCTCATCAACCAAGCCGAACATATCCTGAAAGAAAATGACCAGGCACGGTTTCTCCAGTCTGCAAAAAATATCGCTGAGAGGTGAGTGCCTTCTCCATCTACGTGCCTGCTCTTTTGAAAAGGGGGCAGCTTGAAGTCTCTTAATTCGGTTCAGGCATGGATGTATGTAGCAGCCGCCACCTGACAATCTCACCAGAGAGTTATGGAACCTCAGTGGTTCATTGCCCTGTGGATTTCTGCCTCTCTCTCTCTGTCTGAGTAGCTCACCTGTTCTAGCGCCCAGCCAGTCATGACCCCTCCGTACTGGAGCTTTCTATGTTGATGTTAGGCATAGAGCCAGAGAAACTTTTGGCCATACAGATATGTGCTCTTCCTAAATCTTTGTGCAGTTCTCATTGTTTTCGTTTAGTTATCCATCACACAGATCTTTAGAGCAATAATCCTTAGGCTTTTATTTTAAGCAGTCGCCCCTTTGACCGAGTGATGACTGTCAGGAGCGCTCTTCCTGAGGAAAAAATGCATATTACATATATACACATAGGATTTTGTATAAGATTTCAGAGGACTCATGAATCCTCAGAGGGCCGTCTATACAACATTTGCAAAGAATCTGAAGGCGAAAGTGAAACATTGCTCAGAGTCACCGAGGCTTCAAGGGGCTACGGGGGCTCATTAGGCAAGTCTGACCTCCTTCTATCTCTCATTTACTGAAGACTTTGGCTCCGGATTCACAGTATTCCTTTCTGTTGCTTCTGCAATCGTTCTGGGTGACATTGGCGACATGCACATGGCTGACCACATCTAATACTCTAGCAATCTAATCTCCTGGCTCCTTGCTATCCCCTCCTCCAGTGACCCTCACCTCTGCTCCCCTTCATCCACCCACTTCCATGGCTCACATACTGAACCTCATCATCACTCAGAATAAACTAAAACATCCCACCTTCTAACTACAACCTCTGTACTTACCGTTGTTTGTTTTTCTTCCAGTACATCCATTCTTCAACTTCATCGGGGCTTCTAAGGCCCGACTGCTACCTACCAGCTACCTATTGTCTTCACTTCTTTCTTCGGCCTATTTAGGGTCTGTGATTTCTCATTTCAGCTATTCACTCTCTTTTTTTGTGTGCCCAGTTCCCTTATGCCACTGTCTGTTTATCCCACCAAACTGATCAGACCCCCAACGTGAAGCAGCCCAGCTCTTCCCACCTTTGCCATGCCTATGTTAGAGTTGCAGAACCCTGCTGGAGGAAACTCACATAACCAAAGAGGTTGGTACTAGTGCATCGCATATTTATGGCTTCTAATCTCCCCTGGGCCCTCGGTACCGACCTAAAAATCCTTCTGTGTTGCTTTGCTCAGCTTTCTTTCTGCCTTCTCTCCATAATGGCCATTTCACATTTTCTGTGTTCAACTCAAAGTTCCAACCCCACCACCTTCCTGCTCGTGCTCAGGAGATGACTTTACATCCTATTTTATAGGGAGAGTGGTAGGTAGGAAATGACAAATTCCTCAGCTTCTCAAACCAAGCTGCTGGGCATACCTACATCCACACCCATGAGTCCCCACTCCCTTTTGATTATAATAGAAGAGATGTGCTTTGTGTCACATGATTCCTTTTTACCATAGGTTCAGTTTCTCCCTTTCTCTAGTTGACTTCACATGCACTTTTAAAAACCCACTCATGTCTCTCCTTTTAAAAAATAAAATACCCACAACTTTCCTCTGCCTCCTACCTACTCTAGCTGTTGCCCTATCCCTCTCTTTCCCTCATGGAAAATTCTTTTTTTAATGTTACTTTTGAGAGATGGGGGGAGAGAAAGAGAAAGAGAAAGACAGCAGGTTCACAAGCCGGGGGGGGGTGCAGAGAGAGAGAAGGACAGAAGATATGAAGTGGGCCCTGCATTGATAACAATGAGCCTGATGTGGGGCTCAAACTCACAAACTGTGCATCATGACCTGAGCCGAGGTTGGACACTCAACCGACTGAGCCACCCAGGCGCCCCCTTTATGGAAAACTTCTTGAAGATCTTTCCATTTCCTCACCTCTGATTTACTCTTCTTAAACATTTATTTATGTATTCAGTTTGTATTCATTTATTTTTTTAACGTTTATTTATTTTTAAGAGAGAGAGACAGAGTGCAAGCAGGGAAGGGGCAGAGAGGGAGACACAGTCCAAAGTAGGCTCCTGGCTCTGAGCTGTCAGCACAGAGCCTGACACAGAGCTCAAACTCCCAAACCACAACATCATGACCTGAGCCTAAGTCGGACGCTTAACCAACTGAGCCACTCAGGCGTCCCTCTTCTTAAACATTTAAAAGTTACTTATATTTAAAAAAAAAAAAAGTTACTTATATTGAAGTAATACTTGCACGTAGTTAAAAAGTCAAATGTTACTAATATTCATATCGCAAAAAATAACAATCTTCTTCCCACTCCCGATTTCTGCTCTCCAATAATAACAATATCGAGCATTTACTTTGTGTTGGGCATTATTCTAAGGCCTTGTAAGTATTCATTCATCTAATCCTTATAAAACCTTCATTAGATAAACACTATTATTATGCCCATTTTAGAAGTGAGAGAATGAGGGGCGCCTGGGTGGCTTAGTCGCTTAAGTGTCCGACTTCATCTCAGGTCATGATCTCGCGGTTTGTGGGTTCAAGCCCCGCGTCAGGCTCTGTGCTGACTGCCAGCTCAGAGCCTGAAGCCTGTTTCAGTCTGTGACTCCCTCTCTCTCTGACCCTCCCCTGCTCACGCTGTCTCTCTCTCTCTCTCCTAGAAATAAATAAAAAAACATTAAAAAAAAAAGTGAGAGAATGAGGCTCAGAGAGGTTATGTGACTTGCCTAAAACCACCCAACTAGGAAGGGATAGAGTCCAGTGCCATAGTCTACACTTTTCTAACAAAGCCGGCAATTTCAACTCTATTAGGTTTTTTTTTTTTTTTAAGTTTATTTATTTTGAGAGAGAGAGAGCAAGCAGGGGAGAAGCAGAGAGTGAGGGAGAGAGAGAATCCCAAGCAGCCTCGGGGCTGTTAGCTCAGAGCTCCATGTGGGGCTTGATCTCATGTACCATGAGATCATGACCTGAGCCAAAACCAAGAGTCAGACGCTTAATCAACTGAGCCACCTAAGCGCCCCTCCATTGGGTATTTCTATTGGCATTACCTTTACGTTTCTAAATAACATTGTTATATTGCTATTTTTTTTTCAGTTTTAGATATTAACAATTGACTTCTGCAAATCTGGAAATTTTTCAGCTGTCATTTCTTCAAGTATTTTTTTATGCTGCCTTCTTTTCTTATGCATATTCCAATTACATATATATTAGGCTGCTTGAAGTTGTTATCAGCTCACTGATGTGCTGTTCATGTTTTCGCCATTTTTACCCTCTGTGTTTCACTTATTTCTAATGATATGTCTTGGAGTTCACTAACCATTTCTTCTATAATGTCTAATCTTCCATTAATCTCTCTAGTGTATTTTACATCACAGATATTATTGTTTTCATCTCTAGTAGTTCAGTTTGGGTCATTGTTTATCATCCATATCTCTACCTAACATATTTAGCCTTTTCTCTAGCTTTTGAACATATGGAATATAACACTAATTCAAAAATTCATATATATCAATATTTTTATTGTATTATTTGCAATAACCAAGCTATAGAAGCAACCTAAGTGTCCATTGATAGATGAATGGATGAAGATGTGGTATACACACACACACACACACACACACACACACACACACGATGGAATATTACACAGTCATAAAAAGGTTGAGATCTTGCCATTTGTGACAACGTGGATGGACCTCAAGGGTTCAATGCTAAGTGAAGTAAGTTGGACTGAGAAAGACAAATACCATATGATTTCACTCATATATGGAATAGAAAAACAAAACAAATGAATAAACAAACAAAAAGCAGAATGAGACCTATAAGTATGGATAACAAACTGATGGTTGCCAAGGTAAAGGGCGTGGGAGATATGCAAAATGAGTGAAGGAGAGTGGGAGATACAGGCTTCAGGTTATGGAATGAATGAGTCATGAAAATAAAAGGCACATTATAGGGAATATATTCAAAGACCTTGTAATAGGGTTGAATGGTGACAGATGGTAGTGACACTTGTGGTGAGCACAGCATAATGTATAGACTTGTCGAATCACTATGTTGTATACCTGAAACTAATGTAATGTTTTGGGTAAACTATACTCAGATAAAATCATTAAAATCAAAACATAGACAAAACATGGAATACAGTTATCATAACTATTACAGTGTCTAGTTCTAACATCTGTTTCAATTGATGGCTTTGTCTTCTCATCATGGGTTGTATTTTCTTCCTTCCTTGCCTATCTGATAATTTTTTCCTGGATGTCAGACATTGTGACTTTTATTGGGTGCCGTGTATTTTATTTCTATAAATATTTTTTTAATTAAAAAATTTTTTAAATGTTTAGTTATTTTTGAGAGAGACAGAAACAGAGCGTGAGCAGCGGTGGGGCAGAGAGAGGGAGGCACAAAATCTAAAGTAGGCTCTAGGCTCTGAACTCTCAGCACAGAGCCTGATGCTGGGCTGGAACCTACGAGCTATGAGATCGCGACCTGAGCTGAAGTCGGACGCTCAAATGACCGAGCCACCCAGGCGCCCCTCTATAAATCTTTTTTTTTTAAAATTTTATTTAAAAACTTTTTTTTTAATTTTTTTTAATGTTTTTTATTTATTTCTAGGAGAGAGAGAGAGACACACACACAGCGTGAGCAGGGGAGGGTCAGAGAGAGGGAGTCACAGACTGAAACAGGCTCCAGGCTCCGAGCTGGCAGTCAGCGCAGAGCCCGACGCGGGGCTCGAACCCACGAACCGCGAGATCATGACCTGAGCGAAAGTCGGACGCTTAACCAAGCCACCCGGGCGCCCCTTAAACACTTTTTTAAACATTTATATTTGAGAGACAGAAAGAGACAGAGCGTGAGCGGGGGAGGGGCAGAGAGAGAGAGGGAGACACAGAATCCGGAGCAGACTCCAGGCTTTGAGCTGTCAGCACAGAGCCCGATGCGGAGCTCAAACTCATGGACCACAAGATCATGACCTTAGTGGAAATTGGACGCTTAACCGACTGAGCCACCCAGGCGCCCTTTATTCTTAAGCTTTGTTATAGGACACAGTTAAGTCACTTGCAAATGGCTTGATCCTTTGGGTCTTGCTTTTAAGATTTGTTTGGTGGAATCAGAGCAGTGTTTAGTCTATGGGGAATTTTCCCACACTAGTGAGGCAAGATGTTTCTGAGTACTCTGCCAAGTGCCCCATGCATCGTGAGACTTTCCAGCCTGGCTGTTGGGAACAGACACTATTCCTGGTCCTTTGTGAGCACCAGAGATTTTTCCCTCTCATCTTTTTAGGTGGCTCTTTCCTTGTCCTTGGGCAGTTTACTCACATGCATGTGTCTATCAGTATTTTGTTGAATACTTAAAGGGGAACCTTCAGAAGGTCTCCAGAATTCTGTCTGTGCAGCATTCTCCTCTATGGTACTCTTCCCTGTGAACTCTAGCCAACTTAGTCTCCCGGACTCTCAGTGTTCTTTTTTTTTTTTTTTAATTTTTAAAAATGTTTGTTTATTTTTGAGGAGAGGGGCAGAGAGAGGGAGACACAGAATCTGAAGCAGGCTCCAGGCTCTGAACTGTCAGCACGGAGCCCAACACGCAGCTTGAACCCGTGAACCATGAGAACATGACCTGAGCTGAAGTTGGACGCTTAACTGACTGAGCCACCCAGGCGCTCCTCAGTGTTCTTAACTAGGGGCTCCATTAAGCTTTGCCTGATTTCCCCTTCATGTACCGTTTTACTCTCAATATTGTTAGAACAATTTTTTCCCATAGTTTTCTAAGAAAGAGTACATGGGATGTAAATTTTTGAGAACTTTTGTTTCAAAAATATTTAAAATTTACTTTCACATTTGATAGGCTGGAAATAAATTTCCTTTATAATTTTGAAGGCATGGCTCTGTTGTCTCTAGTTTCCAGTGTTGGGTTGAGAAATCCTCTGCTATTCTGATTCCAAATCTTTTAAATATGATTTATATTTTAAAATCTGAAGCTTTTAAGGTTTTATCTTTAATCCAGCTTTTCTGAAATTTCTCCAGAATATGCCTTAGTTTTGGTCTTCTTTCATTCATTTTTGTTGGTCATAAAGTAGTCTTTCCAATCTGAGGACTAGTGACTTTTCATTCTGGGAAATGTGCTTACATTATTCACTAATAACTTCCACTTATTATCTCTCTTTCTGGGACTCTAATTAGTCAGGTGTTGGACACTCTAGATTTTCTGATTTTTAAAATCTTTTTTTTTTCTCCTTAAAGAGCTCAGTTTTTATTTATTTATTTATTTATTTTTACAAATAGTTTGCTGTCAAGTTGGTTTCCATATAACACCCAGTGCTCATCCCCACAAGTGCCCTCCTCCATG